>NC_133323.1:16302246-16328364 GCF_012295235.1 Primulina huaijiensis
ATAACGGCGTAATCTTGCGATACCGATCAACTCAACAACAATCGATACTCAATCACAAATCATAATCAATATCATAAACATTTCAAACTCTGAAAATCTGCATACTTTCCACTCAATACATGCTGGAATTTCATACAAATTGCATACGACATCCGATAATCGATCCGTTTACGGCGTTATGATCTCTAGCTACTCAAGAACATAAATCTCTAATAAAATCACAATTCCTCCAACATATAGATTTCGAAACATGCTGGAAATGAACAATACTTACATCCTTTTGAAGTTAGTGATGAGAGGAACACAATTCTTAACTCGGATTGAAAATCGGATGAATTGATCTTGCACAATTTATCTTTTAAACTTGAAAGAGGTTTGATAGCATTTCTCCCATGGAGATTTTCTCGATGGAGTCTGAATAATCTGCTAAAGGTATGAAGAAAGTGCATGTTAAATGTCTAACAAGCCATGTTTCAAGTTAATATGCATGCTGGATTTCTCGCATTTGCTCTGCCGCGGGTGCTCTAGCCTTCGACCACGGGTGCGCCTAGCTTACGGCACCACATTCAAAATTACAAAACAGCGACCGCGGGTGCGCTTAGTTCTGTACCGCGGGTGCGGTGTCATCTGTATACCAAAAACGTACCCTACTGCCACTCAACCGCAGATGCGGTATACTTCATTCCGCGGTTGCGGTCTCTCTTGTATTTAAAACTCTACTTTCTGCCCTTACACCGCGGGTGCGGTAGAAAATAGGGCGCGGGGCGGTGTCCCTTCCATGCAAAACTTCATAATCTCATCTTATCAACCTACAATTCTTGGGCATTACAGCCTACAACCTGACAGATCGAGATTTCAGCCGAGCTTTGACATTACATCAAAATTTCAAAGAAAAAAGGCTGATAAAAGAAGGTAATAGACCATATTCTATTACCTATCATATTTCATATGCTCTATCTAATACACATCATTCAGACAGGAAACATATATCCAAATACAAGAAAACATATATCCAAATACAAGAAAAACCGATTCTACAGAGGAATCAAAGTCTTATATTGGATTCAAAAACAATATCCTTTTAGGGAGATAGAATTACAAGTTATAGGAAGGGAAAAACACCTGTCCAAGAAACCCAACAAGAGCTAAAAATCTTTTCCACAATAGGAAATCTTAGATGCCCAGAAGGGTGGAAAGAAGTAGAAATAGTATTTGATATTACAAACGAAGGAATCAATTTCCTTGTAATACCCTTTACTATCTGGAACAACCTATGATAGGAACTTACCAAGGAATGATCAATGTCGGAGAATTGGAAGTTCATATCACAAGAATTTCAGGAAAAGAACCAGATCAATTGATTCTTGGACTAGAGTTTCTTGAGGAACATAAACCCTAAAAACGTCTGGAACCTGGAATGGAGTTTATGGCAGACAACAGGATGTGGAAAATCCAATTACCACAAGCCCATTCTCGATATACATTCCAGTAGGAATGTTGTACGAACAATATAAAGCAAAATATTTTGCTGTTTATATTGATTCAAGTGCTGGAATCTGTATAGCAAAAAAAAGAGTTTTTCCAATTAATTCGAAAGAAGAACTACCAAAGATTGCTGGACGAGATTTCTCTCGAAGAATCTTAATCTTATGTAAAGGGATTAAGATGACTGAACTAATGATCGGAGGTACTGGACAAACGCCTTGGTATAAGGTAAAAACACCACCGATTTATTTTCATGATACAGGAGCTGACATTTTGTTAGGAAATAATTTCCTCCAAATGTTTAAGCCCTATACTCAAGAAAATGAGACTAGAAGATTAGTGTTTACAACACCATATAATCACAAAATCATAGTCTAGAGATTAAGATAGGCATTTTACCAAAAATTGCCAATCCAGTTCCGCAGCAAGCGTGGTGATGAAGGAAAACTTCTGAACCCAAAAATGAAGGATTCAAGATGGTTTGGAGAAACAATGCTCCAACTAAGAGCAAATAAAGATCTCCAACCAGAAGAAATAGAATGCCTTAAGATAGCTCTACATAAGAATGAAGTAGAGTTTGAATCTAAGGTATCATTGGAAGATGTCAAGAAAAAGATGAAAGAAAATTACAATGAAGATCCCTTGGCATGGTGGGATAAAAATCAACTCAAAGCTTGCCTTAAAATTAAGGAAGACAAATATTACGAATTTGTCTGTTGAAAGCCTATCCCAATGAACATAATTGATCAAAGGGATATGCAGATTATAATCAAGGAACATTTGGACCTTGGATTGAGCAAAGCAGGAATTTCACCATATAGCATCCCAGGATTTCTGGTAAGAAATCATGGTAAAATAAAAAGGAATAAACCCAGACTAGTTATTAATTATCAAGAAATTAATAAGATTCTGAAGTTTGATGGTTATTTCATACCTAGTAGAGAACATCTAATTAGTTGCATACACAATGCAAACATATTCTCTAAATTTGACTGTAAGTCCGAATTTTATCAGATTCGGATGCAGGAAGAAAGCAAGAAATTTACAGCTTTCTTCACACCACAAGGACACTATATCTGGGAAGTATTACCAATGGGATTGACTAATTCACCACAGATATTTCAATGGAAAATGGATAATCTATTTAAAGATTATTTCAAATTCATGTTTGTCTATATTGATGATATGTTGATCGCATCTAAAAATTTAGAAGAACATATTAAGCATTTAGAGATTTTATCTGATTTTTGTAAAAATGAAGGACTTGTTCTATCAGAAAAGAAAGCAGTCATTGCTACATGAAAAATTTAATTTCTAGGAATAGAAATCGATGAGTCTGGAATAATTTTGCAGAATCATATAGTAGAAAAGGTGTAAAATTTTCCAAACGAACTAAAAGAGAAAAAACAACTTCAAAGCTTTTTGGGAGTTGTTACTTTTGCGGGAATGTTTATTAAAAACCTAGCAAAACACAGGAAAGTGTTCAGTCCATTATTGAAAAAAGATGCAAAGTTTATATGGACGGAAGAGCACACATAGGGACTTATTCAACTAAAGGAGATTTGTAAAAATCTTCCGAAAATGGTTATTCCTCAAGATGAAGATGATCTGATATTATATACGGATGCCAATGATCATTGGTGGGCAGCAGTTTTAACCAAGCTCACACTAGAAGGAGAATAGCCATACTGATATTGCAGTGGACTTTTCTCGGATGCAGAAGCCATAAGATGACATATCAACGAAAAGGAATTCTATGCAGTAAAAAGAAATTTATTTTAGAAGCCATTATTTTTACTTGCAAAGAAATTTAGTTTAAAAGTTGATAATACACAGGTAAAAGCTTTAAGGAATATAATTGAGTCTAAATCTGATAAGGCCATATTATTAAGATGGCAAACATTATGATATCGATGTCATCATCAAGATGCAGAGGCATTTGAGGGAACACCTTGAAATGCTTCCAAATGAGTTTAACAAGCTGGCCTTAAAAGCAGAAGTTGTGGGAAGGCTACAACAAGACGATAAGAGATTTGTCTCTGATCGAATCACAGGATGTTTACAGGCATATACTCAGTTATGGTCTGTAATACAAAGGCCTCTCCTCCAAGGCATTTAGAAGCCACTGGTTTCCCAAATAGATAGTTTTTGAGTACATGACTCTATACCTGGAGCAGGAGATTCAAATACCCCTAGCACAAGTGTTAATTCGGGATCATCTCCAGATGAGTCGGCTGAAACAAAAATTGAGACTCCAGATCCTTATCTCGAGTCCTCAAGTCAACCCTTCACCTCGGGGATTGAAGTGGGAAAGATCAACCTTAGACCTAATACGGACAAGGGTAAATCTAATGTTGATACTAATGATGAAGCTGCAATTTCTCCATTTCAGGTTTATCAACAAAATTGGGAGAAATTAAAAACAAGAGTAGGCATTAACCCATCTACTATAAGGGTTGATGTTTCAAGAAAATATCCTATGGTATGGATGAAACCAAATTCATATCCAAAGGAGGTCAAAGCTTGATATGAATTCGGGGCTCTTGCATCTATTTATACCACATCATCAAGCTTCCCAGAAATTTCAGGACTGCCTAAATGGATTCAGGAAGCGTTCATGAAACTTGGGCGAATAACAATTATTTTTCCAGAGAAGATATTCTGGAGTTATACTTCTTTAGTACAGCCCCAGAACAAGCAGGTAAAGACGTACACGAAGCCTTTCATTTTATCAAGTTAAGGAGACCATATTCAAATATCCAGAAATATATTAAGGATCCTCCGTTAGAAGAAACACCCCTTGTTGCTTCAGTAACTGAAGACGAAATTTCCATCAGAAGTAAAACGTCTACTAATTTAAAAATGCGGAAATATTATTTTTTTTTAAATCACATTTTCGAAAATAACATTTAAACGTTTCGCATGCTTGCGCTTTACAGAAAAATATAACAATTAAAAATGATGTTAAATATTTGACAGTAAAAATAGCGCAGTTTAAAATAACCAAACTCATGCAAAATCATACGTAAACATAAACATATAAAAATCTTAAAATCATCAACGTATTAAAATATTCATCTCCTCTGAAATCTCATAAAACATTATGCAGAAAACATGCGGTCCTCGGGTCATGTCACCGCACCAGAGCTGCTTACTCAGAGTTCAGCACCTCCAGTCTCCTCAACATCAAGCTCACCTGCATCACACACGCCTAGTGAGTCTAAAGACTCAACACACCTGTACCAGGAATAACAAGTACATATACATAGCACACAACAGTGAAAAATATCATACTCAACATATCTTTCATGAACTTAAAAGCATGAACATAAACGTGTCGTATAAAATCGTAACGTGTCAAAGCATGTCATCTCATCATGTCATCATATGCGTATACATTTTCATTTAATTGAATTCAGTTCATTAGTTGCGACTTTCTTATCAGCTTTATCGATGGATCCATCTATAAAACCAAGGTACCCGGCGGGGGGACATCAGCGACAGCATTATCCGTCCACTGAGACTTGGCCTCAGCTCATCATATCTCATGTCATCATATACATATACATCGTCAGTCACAACCTATTCTCATCCTTCAAAAACATCATCATATTCACCACATAATAAAAACATGCATATACGTAGCTTTACCTTTAAACCAAGCATGCAACGTATTTATCGTAATTACGTAAAAATCATGAACATGATGCAAAAACATTTAAAATATTATAAATTTGTGCTCACAGCGCTGCCAGTGCCAAATCTCACCACGGGTGCGAAATGACTATTTTGCCCCTGGAAACCCAAAAATTACCGTTTTGCCCCTACACGTAAAATTTCACGTTTTTGACATTTTTTTAATTTCATTAACTCTAACATGTCCCAAATAATTATTTAAGCCTACATGAATTTTCCCATATTTTTGTTTGGCTTAAATCTATGACTTTTAAATTAATCTTTAAATATAACATATTAATGCGTTTTAATCCCGAATTAAACCAAACCTCATCATAAAATTCCCAAATTAAAAACTTAGACTTCTAGTAATTATTTGAGCTTAAATATAATTTTTCATAATTTTACTAAGCTTAAATCTAGGCATTTCAATTAATTCTTTAATTAACGTTTTGTGCGGCGATTAAATCCCGGATAAATCCAAAACTCATTATTTTGATCCGAAACGTACCAAACTCTTAAAAATGTCCAAAACATATTTAAAAGCATCCCTAGACGTAAACTCAAGCCCATTTCATAACTTAACCGAATTGTTTTTAAATCTTGGATCGGAGTCTTGATTTTAACCCGAATCGACTCGAAACTTAACCAAAATAACCGGAACTTAAATCGTGACTTAAACACTTGACCAGCCACTAAATCCTCCAGTCCAGACCACTTATGACCCATGGAAACAAACTCAAATGTTGCCGGAAATTTCCAGCACACTTGCTTCCAACACTAACCCAACAAGGCTCGATTATTTCCTTCCTAGCTCGACTCCGGGCTGGACCAGCCCTGAACTAAACCATCGTAGGACCAAGACCAGCTCACGGACCTCCCCTTGGACCGACCCAACCATGCCCTAAGCCCCCAAACTCACGGACGTGCCCATAACTCAAACCACTCCACCTTCGAACTGCCCGCGACCAACCGTGCACTAACCCCGTCGAACCACTTAAGGGTCAAGACCAGAAACTTCCAGCCTTCACCCAGGCCCGTCATAGACCCACAAGGGTCGGCTCCTTGGCTGGGATCGAGCCACACTTGATTGGAAGCACTAAACTCTGGGTCTACCCTCCATTCAAGTCCTACTCGATCACACCTCCACTGTTGCCCTTCCACGTGACCAAGCCTTTACTCCATCTCTTAAATCTTCTAACTCAAGGCATGATCGGTCCTCTAAAAACCAAAACAGGCAGCCCCTTGCAAGCATACATGAAAAGCGTGAGCAACGATTTAAAAGCATGCATGTTCATGACAATATGAAGCCAAAAACGCAACCACAAGTAGGATCTCTGAATTTTTCGACCACACACAGTAATTACAGCATATATTGGCGTGTATGAAGAGAAAATGGAAGATATAAACGTGCCTGATGATGTTTCACGCAAGTATAACGAAGATCGATCGCGCCAGGGAATTGTTTGTTGCAAGAAAATGGAAGTGGCCGATGCTTTCAGCTGCTGGGATTTATTTTTGAAAATGTTGAGATAGGAATGAGGGTGTCGGCTGATTGGAGAGGGTGATGTTGGTGTAGTGGGTCCTTAGATATTAATTAAATAGTTAATTAATAGATAATGGATCCTAAATTCCTAATTAAGAGTTTAAAAAATATTTAAGCCCGATAAGCTTAAAATTAGGTCCATTAAATTCAAACACACTCACGAAAAATATTTCGTGTTGGAAAGTTTTTGAAAATATTAGTCGAACTCTCAAAAAGTTCCCCGATTCCCTAAAATTTGCGTACCATTAAAAATTAAAATCATGCGGGTAAAAATATCCAATAAATCCCAATTCTTGAAAAATACATTTAAAACATATTAAATTAATTAATAAAAATTTATCATGTAATAAAATAATTTTTCAGATAATTCCCCGGCCTCCGTTCCTCGTTCGAGCGCAAAATGCAACTTAAAAATCTATAATGCATGAACCGTTAAAATTTCATGAAATAAATTCTATCATGTAATAGTTATGCATAAAATGCATAAAAATATAATTTATGAAATAAACATGCATTTAATGCTTTAAAACAAATTAATAAAATACCAAAGAAATTTAATAACTTGCATGCATGTGGTTTACGTGAACCTTCAAATTTTCGGGACGTTGCAAGAAAAGCATGGGGTTAATGGGTCTGTCTTATTGAAATGGACAAAGTCAAGTTTTCATTTAAATTTTATTATAATTCGGTAAACGAATCATTCTTGTTAAATACTATGACAGGAAAAACCACAAGTTTTGCAGAAGATCTATTCGAAAAGAAAAGAAATCTTCTGTGGAATAGCAAGATGCCGGGGAGTAAAGAAACTCGTCGGAAATTCTGCAAAATGGCTCATGTGGGAAGATGGTCAGAACATATCTGCCCGAAATGTCCAAACCAAAAGGAGCCAAAATTCGGCAAGGGCTTCAGACCGCGATCAGATAGGAAGCATCTTGCAGAACGCAGAAACAGGACCAAGTGGTGAGGGATCACAACCACGTTTTCCTCGAGAACATCAAAAGTTTAAGATTCCTCGAAAAAGATAAGTGTACATGTGAACCTAATCACCTTTCTCGGGGAATAACAAAAGTAAAAGATTCCCCGACAAAAGATAATGGACATGTGAATAACCCACTAAATAAACAGGAAAACTGGGACTCAATTTCACCTATAAATAACGAAAAAATGGGAACCAGTTAAAAACACAAAAGAAAAAGTTGGAACCTAAAGAAAACGTATTACACATATCCGAAGGTTGCTAAAAGACGCATCAAGGAAAAAAGAAGAGAGCTGGAAAATTTCAAAGATTTCCACAAAAGACTGAAGGAATCAAGAAATGAAATATCAGCTGATATCGTACTAACACATATCGACTGGATATGCCAGGAGATAAGGTCACATGAACGAGTAATTTCTAGATTAATAATCTAGAAAAAACGACAAATCGAGAAAAGGTGGAGGGACCATTCAACAACCCACTAAACCCACTCAGGAGATAGTGCCAACCACAGCTGGAAGGCATTAAAGAAAAGTTATAGCAAGAGTTTGAAGTCCGAAGAACAAATCCGTAAAAGGACTTCTATGAATAAGAAGACAGAAGGAAGATGAAGGCATCACTCAACCTCTTCGTTTTTCTTCAAAAAATAATTTGTAATACTTTCTTTCAAGTTTATGTGTGCCGTAAGTTCGGCTACTATTAGTAGCTAAACAAGTTTCTTCTCCTCTACAGGAGGTTATTATGTAATAATATTTTGTGTGTTTGAATAAAAGATCCAAGGCTTTTGCCCCTCTCATGTATAAGTTTCAAACTGAATTTCGTTATCACACACTCTGAGGTAGAAACGAAACAGGGTTGTGCTAAGTGCTGTTGAAGGAATATGCATTAGTAACCATCTGTTACGACTGCGTGGTTAGGCTGTGAGGAGCAGTCTATAAAACACGGTGGATATAACCCGACCACACTCTGGCCAAAGAGGTAAACTGTTCAATTTTATTATACGGAAGCTTGATGGGCCAATAAAAAAAAATCGATCATTTGAGAATGGTATATAGGCTGGAAACTTTACGTAGCTGCATGTCTTGGGGCTATATGCCTTCAAGAATAAGATCGATATGTATAACAATGGCACGTATCATATATAAAAGGGTAAGGGTATTTTTGGAAATTTTAAAATATTGGGGAGTTAGAACAAAGAATTGTAGGGATACAGAGTAAGGATAGAGTTGAGAAGGGAAGTAAGGAGTTATTGTAATTTTTCCCTTTAAACATCTCAAATCAACATTGATTAAATAATCAATTTTATCAAATTATATACAAGATATAATACGTGCGCCATAGGAGAGAAATACTATTAAAAAATAAATTTGGACATGGCGTGGACAGAAAAGTTAAAAACCTAGCATTGACCACACTTTTTGAATGTATATTTTCATTATTTCTTAAATTCTAGGCACAAATATTATAAATATGAATATTTTTTTAAAAGTAAAAATTTACGGTAAAAAGTAAAAACTCAAACTCTCAAAATATATCAAACTACACACTTTATAAAATTTTATCTACTCAATTATGTTCTTCTTCACAAATTGAGAGACCTATTTATAAAATTTCTTGAAAATAATCCAAAAATAAATACATCATTAAATACATCATTACACACTAATTTTCAATATTTACTACTCTTATTTTAAACATTCAATAATTTCAACTCTTTATTTTCAACACAACTCTTTATTTTCAACACTCCTCCTTGTGATGATGATCGTGATATGAAGATTGTCTTCATTACGTGTTTTTATACTGTCTCGTTAAAAACCTTACTAGGAAAAACCCTTTGGAATAAAAACCATAGTAAGGGAAAAAGAGAGCAGTCACGTAAACTTTCCCTCATGTTAACACGAACGATTATTCACAAATTTCGTAGATTGCGCATCCCAATGTTATATATATAATTTCTGAATATTGTCGTAGGAAGTGCCTTTGTGAAGAGATCTGGTGAGTTTTGCTTGATTGAATGTAACGTGAAACGTCCCAGATTCGACGACTGTCCTCATTGTACCAATACGAGTCTTTTCAGCGTGCTTATGTCCTCACTCACACGCACCCTAGGAAACTTTCCAGGAGGTCACCCATCCCAAAATTGCCCCAAGTCAAGCACGCTTAACTTTGGAGTTCTTATGTGATGAGCTACCGAAAAGAAGATGCATCTTATTGGTATGAGTAGTACATATCACATCTTTTAACCCTCTTCAACTGTACAGTCCATTACATTGAACAGTCTCGGAATCCCCCGCCTTCCGGTGTAAGATCGGTTCATTCATGTTCCCTCTGCCTAGAAGCCTGGCCGGAGCCGCTCATTGTCCGTGCAACCTCATGGCACCGGCGATCACACCCCGCCCTCTTCGGCCCCATGCCTCACATGCCCACCAGCTTCCGCTTGGTTCGTCCCCGAACCACACCGTACTAGGAGAGGTCGGCTCTGATACCAACTGAAACGTCCCAGATTCGACGACTATCTTCACTGTACCAATACGAGTCTTTCCAGCGTGCTTATGTCATCACTCACACGCACCCTAGGAAACTTCCCAGGAAGTCACCCATCCCAAAATTGCCCCAAGTCAAGCATGCTGAACTTTGGAGTTCTTATGTGATGAGCTATCGAAAAGAAGATGCATCTTATTGGTATGAGTAGTTAATATCAAATCTTTTAAGCTCTCTTCAACTGCACAGTCCATTACATTGAACAATCTCGGAACCCCCCTCCTTCTGGTGTATGATTGGTTCATTCATGTTCCCTCCGCCTAGAAGCCTGCCAGGAGCCGCTCATTGTCCGTGCAACCTCATGGCACCGGCGATCACACCCCGCCCTCTTCGGCCCCGGGCCTCATATAACGAATATCAATATCTTTATTCTTCTCAAACTCTTGGGTGAATGCGAAGAACTTAGGGGGAATATGTTTAGTTTTGTCGCTTTTTATGTATCCTTCTTTCATTTGAGCGACACATGCAGCATTATCTTCATATAGTATCACATGCTTCTTGTCGAATGATAATCCGCATGAGATTTGGATATGTTCGATCATTGATTTTGGCCACAAACATTCACGTCTTGCTTAATGTAGTTCAATAATCTCGGCGTCATTTGATGAAGTTGTTACAAGTGTTTGTTTCTGTGAAACCAAGAAATTGCAGTGCCTCCACGAGTAAATACATATTCGATTTGGGAACGTGCCTTGTGTGGATCAGATAAATACCGAGCATCAGCATAACCAATTATGCTTTGATTGGTATCTTTTGAATATAAAAGTCGCAAGTCTGTCGTTTCTCGTAGATAACGGAATATATGTTTAATTTCGTTCCAATGTCTTTTTGTTGGATATGGGCTAAATCTTGCCAACAAATTTACAGCAAAAGATATATCAGGTCTTGTGCAATTTGCAAGATACATAAGGGCACCAATAGCACTTAGATATGGTACTTCTGGACCAAGAATAACTTCACCATCTTCACATGGACGGAATGGATCTTTTTCTATGTTTAATGATCTAACAACCATTAGAGTACTTAAAGGATTTGATTTATCCATATTAAAATATTTAAGGACTTTTTATGTATAATTTGACTGGTGAACAAATATTACACATTCTTTTTGTTCAATTTGCAAACCCAAACAATACTTTGTTTTTCCAAGGTACTTCATTTCAAATTATTCCTTCAAGTATGACACAACTTCTTGAATTTCCTGATTTGTTCAAAAATGTTTAAATCATCAACACATACAGCAATAATTACGCATCCGAATGTTGTTTTCTTAATGAAAACGCAAGGATATATTGAATTGTTTACATATCCCTTTTTCATTAAGTGTTCACTTAGCCGATTATACCACATTCGGCCGGATTGCTTTAGCCCATATAATGGTCTTTGCAATTTCACAGAATAATGTTATCTGGGTTTTGAACTTTATGCTTCAGGCATCTTAAATCCTTCAGGGATTTATATATATATTACTATCGAGTGATCCGTATAAGTAAGCTATGAAAACATCTATAAGAGGTATTTTTAAATTTTCAGATACCGCAAAACTAATCAAATACCGAAACGTAATTGCATCCATAACAGGAGAATACGTTTCTTCATAATCAATTCCAGGCCTTTGAGAAAAATCTTGTGCAACAAGTCGAGCTTTATATCTTAATATTTCATTTTTCTCATTACGCTTTCGAATAAAAACTCATTTATACTTAACAGGTTTTACATCTTCAGGTGTAAGGACTATAGGTCCAAAAACATTACGTTTATTTAGCGAATCCAATTCAACATGGATAGCGTCCTTTCATTTTATCCAGTCATGTCGATTTTTACATTCACCAAAAGATTTTTGTTCATGATCTTTATTGTCATTTATGATGTCAGATGCCACATTCTAAGAAAATATCTTATCAATTTCTTTTATATCTTTTCGGTTACATATTTTTCCAGTATTAATATAATTGATAGAGATTTCACGATTCTCATCAGTTTGTGGTTCTGACAGAACATTTTTATCATCATGTATTTCTGTCGGAATATCATTCTCTATTTTGTGATCATCGTGTTTCTCTATGCTTTTTCTTTTTTGAGGATTTTTATCCTTGGAACCTTTTGGTCTTCCATGATTCAACCGTTTAATGACATCATGAGTGTCTTCAATTTGTTTCTTTTGAATTTCAATTCGAGCAGGAGCATATATAGCTTGTATATATGATTTAGTTACCCCTTTTGTGTCTGCAAATGCATATGATATTTGATTTGTTATTATTTGAAAGTGCACAATTTGTTGTACATCATTTTCACATTGCTTAGGTCTTTGATCCAGATGTAAAAATGATGATGTATACCATGTGAAGGATCGTGTGCTGGTGCCTTTGAAGGAATTTCAAACACAATATTCTCCAATGAGCTGCAATAGCTCGTGTTCTAAGAATGTTAACACCGATGAATTAATTCGAGTTTGGTTTAAAACCAAGAGGAAGAAACTCGAAGTAATCCTTTGTGAAGAATACTGTTAAATTAGAAAAGTTTTTAACATATGTACACTGAATAACTTAAAAACAGGGGATCAGTTGTTGTATATATCAGTTCAGTTATGGTAAGAACTGAACTGACGGATGCTCTAACTGATCAAGTCGGTTTGAAAACAGCAGTTAATCAGTCAAATACACAAGATATGTTTATGGATGTTCAGAGACTTCAACTGCTTCTACGTCACCGCTTCTACCACCTCGGGTAGGATCCACTAGAAGACTTTGCTTTATACAACTACTTGTACAAACCCACCCAGCTTAGGACTTACCCACCGCCTAACTGAACTCTTAGTCTAGACTGAAGGCAGCACCTTCCAGCCAACACTACTTTAACGTCTATGTGAGAAAGACTACATACACAAGTTTAATGTCTTTGTGCAAGACTGTATTTTGGGTGGTGATGTGTGCGTGTGTGAGAATTGATCTATGAAAACAACCCGAAAGGTTTTCTCACACACTGAGGGAAATATGCTTCTCTAAAAACAACCGGAAAGGTGTTGACTCGTCAGTTGAACTGATTTCACTCTCGTTCAGTTGAACTGATCAGCTGGGTTTCTTCATCAGTTGAACACTCCTTCAGCTGGCCAGGCTTCTAAAGTTCTCCTGCCAAACCACCTATCAACTGGACGATCAGCTGAACTGCTCATTTGACATGTCAGTTCGCCTGATTCAGTTTGTGCGAACAGTTGGGTCTTCAGTTTACGATTTAGATTTCTCAAAAATGATCCTAGCTTCTGCACACTTAAGGTAAATCATTAGTAACACAAAATAACAAATTTTTCTTATTTCAAAATTAAGATTTTGAACTTGAAAAGTTCCAACAGTCTCCCCCTTTTTGATGATCACAAAACTTAAGCAGTTGAGAACAATATATTCTGGGTTAGTCCATTAAACATCGTTAAAAGCTCCCCCTCAAGAACTGAGTTAAAGACGGTTTTGAAAAACAATTTAAGGTTGAGGGTAAAGTAAAACTCCTACTCAAAAACTTAATTGAAAACCTCTTTGAAAAACAGAGTTAAGAGAACACCTTCAGTTGAAGAAAAGAAAGCTCCTCCTCAACAACTGAATAAAACTGATCGAAAAACAATTTTTCAGTCTGAGAGTACAAGAAAAACTCCTCCTCAAAAACTGAATAAAAGCTCGTATTTGATAAGTAATTATCTCATCATTCATTCAGATGTTATAATCATTCAAGCAACGTAGACAAGAAATCTGGAAATATCCATTCAGTCACAACGAAACACAGCTGAATAAACATGATGTTTATTTAATCAAATAAATTCCTTGTATTTTACATTTGAGTACATACATCAGTTGAAAGTAAAATTGATACTATAATAGCATATTTTAAACAACATCAAATATTAGTCGGTTTATGAGTGACAGAACTGGATATACCAACAACTGGTTGCCTTGATTGCTTGAAATGTTGCACCAGTCGCGAGTTCAATTTGCTAGAGAAACGAGTTAATTTGCCTTGAACTTGATCTCTTTACTAACTAACTGGTTGAGCAGACTCAAACTAGGCTCAAGCGGAATTCAGCTGGTGATTTAATCAACCAACATCCCAACATGGATGAGTTTCGTCTGAAGAACAGCTGACCTGGTAGGCTTGCAACTGAAATCTTGTTAATCGAACAATTAAGTTGTGCATCTTGACAGATGAAGCTCAGGACCCTGCAGGCTGATTAAAGCCCCAAAGCTAGGAGTCGAGAGAAGTGGCGACAATATTAGTTGCAGAACCAATCCTCTCAACCCTTTGCAATGAGTGATAGATAAACATTTTCAAATAGTTTTGAAAATTGTATGAAATACTTTTAAATAGCTTTTAACACTATTTTAAAGTAACAAATTCTAAAATACAGTTTTATTCAAATGTTTTTCTTAGAACAACTAGCTCTGATACCAATTGAAGGATCCTGTGCTGGTGCCTTTGAAGGCATTTCAAACACAATATTCTCCAATGAGCAGAAATAGCTCGTGTTCTAAGAATGTTAATACCGATTAATTAAATCGAGTTTGGTTTAAAACCAAATGGAAGAAACTCGAAGTAATCCTTCGTGGAGAATACTGTTAAATTAGAAAAAAATTTAACTTATGTAAACTGAATAACTGAAAAGCAGAGGATCAGTTGTCGCATATATCAGTTCAGTTATGGTAAGAACTGAACTGACGGATGCTCTAACTGATCAAGTCAGTTTGAAAACAGCAGCTAATCAGTTAAATACACAAGAAATGTTTATGGATGTTCGTAGACTTCAACTGCTCCTACTTCAGCCCTTCTACCACCTCGGGTAGTATCCAATAGAAGACTTTGATTTATACAACTACTTGTACAAACCCACCCAGCTTAGGACTTACCCACTGCCTAACTAAACTCCTAGTCTAGACTGAAAGCAACACCTTCCAGCCAACACTTCTTTAATGTCTGTGTGAGAAAGACTACATACACAATTTTAATGTCTTTTGCAAGACTGTATTTTGGGTGGTGGTGTTTATGTGTGTGAGAAATGATCTATGAAAACAACCCGAAGGGTGTTCTCACACACTGAGGGAAATATGCTTATAATCTAAGCTGATAACACGTTGAAGTGTTCCTTCAAATCTGGGCTGATTGCTTCTTCAAAGCTGATAAGCATTAAGCGTGCCCTTTCTTTATTTTTGCTCACACATGCTTTGGTCTTCACTGATCTTCTATTATATGCGGGAAACTGATCGTACAGTGAGACTCAATAATTGTATCCGTTGCATCTTGAATTTGTTCCTTGGACTTTTTGTCTCGACTTTTCCGACAGCTCTTCTGGAACGTTTGTCTATTAATGCTCTGATGCAACGTCCATTATTGTCCTTTGACTGGACAATTACTTTGTACCTTTGTGTATAGCTGGAATCCACTAAATGATCTTGTCTTCATCTACAACTGAAATATTCTTAACTGACGCTCAGAACTAGTCAGCTGAACTGATCTTCAGTTGGGCTAGTGAAATCAGTTGACTCGTCAGTTGAAATGATTTCACTCTTGTTCATTTAAATTGATCAGCTAGGTTTCTTCATCAGTTGAACACTCTTTCGGCTGGCCAGGCTTCTGAGATTCTCCTGCTGAACTACTTATCAATTAGACGATCAGTTGAACTACTCATTTGACATATGAGTTCGCCTGATTCAGTTTGTGCGAACAGTTGGGTCTTCAATTTGCGATTTAGTTTCCTCAAAACTGATCCTAGCTTCTGCACACTTAAGGTAAATCATTAGCGACACAAAATAACATGTTTTGTTAACATCAAAATTAAGATTGCGAACATGAAAAGTTCCAACATCATGTAATTTTTTTTTCGATATGTTTCTTTTATCCCCCTGACATTGGGAAGATTTCCTCATTAAAATGACAATCAGAAAAATATGCTGTAAACAAGTCGCCTGTCTGAGGCTTAAGATATCGAATGATTGATGGGCTATCATAACCGATATAAATTCCGATTTTTTCTTAGGTACCATTTTTGTTCGTTGAGGCAGTGCAATAGGCACATATACCATACATCCAAAAATTCTCACATGAGAAATGTCTGGTTCTTTGCCAAAAGCAAGCTGTAATGGGGAGTATTTATGATATGCATTTGGTCTGATGCGAATTAATGCAACAACATGTAAAATTGCATGTCCCCATATAGTAACGGGGAGTTTTGTTTTCATAATCATTGGTCTAGCAATCAGTTGTAGACGTTTAATCAATTATTCATCTAATCCATTTTGTGTATGTACATGAGCAACATGATGCTCAACAGTGATTCTCATTGACAAACAATAATCATTGAAAGTCTGAAAGTAAATTCACCAGCATCATCAAATCTAATTTTCTTGATTGTATGATCGGGAATTTGATTCCGCAATTTTATTATTTGAGCAAGTAATCTTGAAAATGCCACATTTTGGGTTGATAATAAAATACATGTGAGCATCCGCTGGAGGCATCGATCAATATCATAAAATATCTAAATGGTCCGCATGGCGGATGAATTTGTCCACAAATATCACACTGAATATGTTCAAGAAACATAGGTAATTAAGTTTGAATTTTAGCTGGTGATGGTCTTATAATAATTTTTCCAAGAGAACATGCTTTGCATTGAAACTTATTATTTTGAAAGATTTTCAGGTCTTTCAGCGGATGACCATGCGTATTTTCTATAATTATTCGCATCATTGTTGAACCAGAATGTCCTAATCGATAATGTCAATTAATCAGTATCGAAGAATTATCAACTATCATATTTGATTCAATTGGACTTATATATGTATAATGCAATCCAGTATGGAGCATTGGTAGTTTTTCAACTACATATTTCTTTCTTGATTTATATGTGGTAAAACACATATATTTCTCATTTCCTTCATTTATTGTCTGAGTATCATACCCATGGGAATATATGTCATTAAAACTCAAAAAATTTCTTTTCGATTATGGTGAATACAAAGCATCATTGATCAGAATTTTTGTACCATTCGGTAACAAAAAATGTGCTTTACCACAACCTTTTATCAAGTCTACAGAACCTGATATTGTATTCACCATTGTTTTTGTTGGTTTTAGTTCCAAGAAATATCTTTTATCTCGGAGAATAGTACGCATTGTACCACTATCAGGTATGCAAACTTCCATGGGATTAGTTCATTGTTTAACTTTGTTCATAACATTTTTCATATTTGAACTTCAAAAAAATATGCAATGAAAAAAATTATTGACAATACATATGTAATTTATTGAAAAATATAAGGCATATCATAATTATACAATAAAACATTAGCATATGAGCACTTGAAAAATAAAATATTTTACATTTCAATTCCACCATTATATTGATCATTTTCAGAGAAATCATTCAGAAGATCTGCAGCATCAAAATGAATCGAATCACTAAAACGGCTACTGTGTTCAGTGAAATTGGTCTCTTTTTCTTTCCCCTTTATCGATTCTTTATAGAGCTTACAAAGGTGCTCGGGGACTCGACAAATACGAGACCAATGTCATAGAGTGTCGCATCTAAAACAAGAACTTTCAAATCTTTTTGTGATTTTCATTAACACTCATGTTCTCATGATGTCTTTTCAGTGGGTGGTTTGTGATGCCCTATTGAGATGAGTTATAAAAGTAACTTTCTCGATTGTTTTCAAAACCACGACCACTTCCACGCCCATGTCCACGACCACGACCACGACCATGACCATGACCTCGACCTAGACCAAAACCTTGTCTCTGAATTTGATTTTGGTTTCAATGTTTAAATTCATTTTTACTTACAGCATTTACTTCTGGAAATGCTGTTGATCCAGTAGGTCGGGACTGGTGATTTCTCATTAACTCATTGTTCTTTTCCGCCACAAGAAGACATGTGATAAGTTCAGAATATCTCGCAAATCCATGCACTCTATATTGTTGTTGTAGAGTATATTTGATGCGTGAAAAGTGAAAAATGTTTTCTCAAAGCATTTCTGATCCCGTAACCTCATGTCCACAAAATTTTAATTGTGATATTATTCGATACATCATCGAATTGTAATCACTGACTTTCTTAAAATCTTGGAATCTTAACGTATTCCATTCATCACGGGCGGTCGGAAGTATAACTTCTCTTATATGTTCAGATATTTCTTTTAATCCTTTTCATAAAGCCATGAGACTTTTTTCAATAAGATATTCACATTTTAATCCTTCATCAAGATGTCGACGCAAAAATATTTTAGTTTTTGCTTTTTCTTGTGATGATGATATTCCATTTTCTTTAATGGTCTCACTTAGATCCAATGACTCAGATTGCATTTCTACATCGAGAGTCCATGGCATATAATTTTTTCCCGTAATGTCTAGTGCAACAAATTCGAGCTTTGCCAAATTTGACATGGTGGTACTATAAAAATAACAATACATTTTATTAGTTAATTTATAAATTTATTAATATGGCAATAAAAACTAACTGATAAATTATAAGTACAAGCATTCTTAAAAATAAAAAAAATGTGAGGTTGATATTCACCGATAAATACAAGACTAGTGAGTATAACAACCAAAATAATTATACAAAATAACCTTAGAAGAGTCATTTTCTCCTTCTTCAAAAATTTGATGTAGAAAATTTTTTGGGGAGGAAGAGTAAGTTTGGAGTTATTGAATGTGTTTGTTAAATCATATTTATAGGGTAAAAACTAGCCGTTTATGACCATTACAAAATAAAAAAATAAATGTATGTATATGTAAATTTTATGGTAATAATATGATCTATATCATGTTAATCATGTTTAAATAATTATGTATATCATATATTATAATGAGGTGTCAGAGACTCTTTTTATATAATATTGTGACATTATACAAATATATATATATAATTATTGTATAACAAAATAAAAATATATAAATAGTGAAATAATCACATCACGTTATTATAATGAGGTGTCATAGACTTCTTTTATATAATAACATGATATTATTCAAATATATATATTCAATAAATAAACAGTAACACAATAAAATTATATAACCAGTGTAATAATATAATCACATCACGTTATTATAATGAGGTGTCATAGACTCCTTTTATATAATAACATGATATTATATATTAAATATATACACAATAAAAATAAATAAGCAGTAAGATAAATATTCTTACTTTTGAATATTGTTATCTTTTTCTTGTGTTTTGGAGCTTGGAAAAATATTGAGAACCGAAACTTCGAGTATCGTGCTGATAACGTGTTAAAAGTAAAAATTTACGGTAAAAAACAAAAATCTCAAACTCTCAAAATATATTAAACTACACAATTCATAAAATTTTGTCTACTCAATTATGTTCTTCTTCACAAATTGAGAGACCTATTTATAGAATTTCTTTGGAAATAATCTAAAAATAAATACATCATTACATACATCATCACACACTAATTTTCAATATTTATAACTCTTATTTCAAAATTCAATAATTTCCACTCTTTATTTTCAACACAACTCTTTATTTTCAACATATTTCAGTTATATAGATTTTTTTATATAATTTTTAAATGATAATTTAAATTTTAAAACTTAACAAAAATTGGTGTTATTGGTTGGTTAATATTTTTTAGTTTTAAAATGTGATAGAATTAGTCTATGAAATTTTATCCAATGAAAGATATTTTCTTTGATTCTTATAAATTATGGATTTACAAAGTATTAAATTAATTGATATAAGCCACCTTCATTGTAGAAACAAATCCTATTTAAATTTTTTTATGACTTGTTAAATACTTCTCGGTTATTTATAAATATATGATTATAGCAAACATTTTCATAATATGACCGATGATCGAATCGGTTTATCTTAAAAAAGGTACAACTGGTTCTATTTCATTTAGTTTGTTCATGTATACTCATCTTGTACCTATAACTGATTGATAGAAGGTCTTGGAACTAAGTCTCAGACATGATTTCTAAATTGATTAAGCTATTCTTCCATAGCATCAATCCAGCTATAATCTATTAGAGCTTCATCAATCTTTTCAGGTACACTTTTAGAAATAAATGCAGCATGTAAACACTGATTGATCATCTCCCTTCTGGTTCTCATAGGGACAGTTATGTTACCTATTACCAATCCAGTGGATGATTCTTGTTCCATCTATAAAAGGTGCATCATTGATGTTCTGTAAAATAAATTAGTTTGCTTGACTTCAGTTTGGTTGGCATCAGATCTTTGTGCATCAACAAACTAGTCAATTGGAACACCATCATGTTTGACTGATTGATCAACCAATTCTGGTTTTGAAGATTGAGTTGTCCTTTTGTTGATATAGATCTCATCCTCCGGAATGATTTCTTCAAATTAATTGGTTAGTTCATCTGGATCAGTTGACTAGTTAGTTGATACTGCTTCATCAAAAACAATGAGGACGAATTCTTCGACATTTAGAGTTCTTTTGTTAAATACTTGATAATATTTGCTAACTGAAGAATATTCAAGAAATATGTAATGCCCAAGAATTGTAGGTTAATAAGAGGATATTATGAATTTTGCATGGAAAGGACACCGCCCCCGCGGTCCAAGACATACCGCACCCGCGGTTGAGTGGCAGTAGGGTACGTTTTTGGCATTCAGATGACACTGCACCCGCGGTTAGAAGTGAGCGCACCCGCGGTGTTGCTATAGTTTGGTCAGCGCACCCGCGGTACATGACTGAGTGCACCCGCGGTCGTCGAGTCTAGAATTTTGGATGGAATGTCGTAGCTTGAGCGCACCCGCGGTGTTGAGGTAGCGCACCCGCGGTGCTTTGTGCGAAAAATCCACCTTTCGTTCTCAAGTTGACACATGGCATGATATATATATATATATAGACTTGGTGCTGATTCAATTCTTCCTCCTTCAGCAGACCAGCAACGAGAGCTCCACTTTTCCTCTTTTCTTCAACACTTGGTTGTGACAACTCCGTTTAATCAAATTTCGATCCGAGACTAGATTTGTGCTCCTCTCTTCAATAGCTTCGTAAGGATGTAAGTCTTGTTTATTTCCTACCTGAAGTGAAGTTTAGATGTTGGGGGAATTTGATATGATTGAGATTATGTGTTCTTATGATTATGGTGATAGTATATTTGAAACCGGATCGAAGTAATGATACCGTATGCGTTTATTACGATTTTTCAGTATATATGTGTATGAAATTATGCAGATTTTCAGAGTTGAAATGTTTATGATATTGATTATGAATTGTGATTTAGTATCGATTGTTGTTGGGTTGATCGGTATCGCAAGATTACGCCGTTATGCCGTCGAATTGTATCGAGATTGGATATTCNTTGAGATAGGAGAGTCCTTGGTAGATTAGCCAAGCCGGATGTTCGGTTGTGTCGATGGGCGTAGGAGAAGATTCACTCCTATTGTAGACATTCGATACAGAGGACCGAAGTCTGGGAATAAGACGTACCTCCACCCCGATTGGGAGAGTAGGTGGGAGACTTGTTACGTCTTATTCACACCGGGATCCCTAGACTTAGAGTCGAGTCAAAGATATGAATTTGATTTACGTTGCCTGATTTATATTAGTTGTGTTTCATAGACTATGGAACATATTCCTATTGTTTACATTCATGATAGCATGTTCATGATTTATCTTGTGTATATGCATGTATACATTGTTATACTGGGATTTGTTCTCACCGGAGTATCCGGCTGTTGTTGTGTGTGTATGTGTGCATAACAACAGGTGGGGCAGGATCATGGTCGAGACGAGGATGATTGAGAGGTGATAGCGTGGTGATCACGGGCGTAGCAGAAGAAACTAGTTGTTGTATTAGACATGTATTAATACTTTTAAACACTAGTTTGATTGTATGAACGAAACGAGACAGGTATTTGCTTTTAATGAAATGAAATAAATTTTATGTATGTGTGTTATGTTAAAAGCAAATTTTTGACCCACATTTTCTAGCAAAGATCCATTTAATCCCAATGATAATCGAGTTAGAGCCCGGGTCCCACAACAGGTGGTATCAGAGCCGTAGGTTCTGTATAGACTGAGATAGAAGAGAGTGAGCGGGGTAGATCGAGTTGTCTTCCTTGCTTATATCATGCTAGCACACGTCATGATTTATTGCTTTCCCTATGATATGTTGTATTGTTATCTGAGTTGATTACAGCATCTACTTGCCAAGACTGAATCAGAACCTATTCTGGATCAGAGGTATATGATCAGAGGAGGACTGAGACAGATTGTATAGACTGTATACTAATCCATTTGATAATCAGATATGCGTCCTCGACGAATACCGCAACTAATAGCAGGTCGGGCACCAAAACAGGGCAGTACTTCCAATGATCCGATGGATGTGACCGCTACACTGATGGAGACCTTGTTAAAGCGGTTTCAGTCGTTCCGACCACCGACACTAAAGGGTACAGAAAATTCCGTTGAATGTGAAAGTTGGCTCGATGACATCGAAATGTTATTTGAATCACTTGACTATACCGACGAACGACGAGGTAAACTGATTGAGCATCAACTACAAGAAGTTGCCAAGAATTGGTGGCTTACCACAAAGAAGGCCTTGGAGCCTCGTGGTACAGAGGTCTCTTGGAAGGTGTTCAAGACAGAGTTCTATCAACGATTCTTTCCCGTCTCCTACCGAAAAGACAAAGGTGTTGAATTTGCCAACCCGAGACAGGGACAGCTGAACATCGAGGAATATGTGGCTAAGTTCTCCACATTACTCAGATTTGCTCCCCACGTTGCTGGGAATGACGAGCCCGTTGCTGATCAGTTTATCAATGGCCTGAATCCGGAGATGTTCACCTTGGTGAACACGGGACGACCCAACAATTTTTCTGATGCCTTGAACAGGGCGAAGGGAGCAGAAGCCGGGTTGCTTAGGCAACGAAGCACTTCTTATACCACTCAGACTCCTAGACCACACCAGCCCTCGGGTCAGTATCAGCAACCACCTCCCAGATTCGAGAGTGGTGGTAGCAGCAGTGGGAGGAAAGACAGTTTGAAAGCGAAGGGGAAACAGTTCGAGAAATCAGGGAGCAGTTCGTCGAGCTCTAGTGGGCTGAGACAGACAGGGTCGGGCCAGAGATCAGAGTATACAGGGGTTTACTATAGTTTTTGTGGAGGTAGACATGCCACCCAACAGTGTCAGGGCGTGATGGGTCGCTGCAACATTTGCAGACAGCAGAGCCACTTCGCCAAGGTCTGTCCACAGAGAGGTGCACAGCAGACTCAGAGTGTAGGAGCATTTGGCTCTGTAGC
The DNA here is from genome assembly GCF_012295235.1 of Primulina huaijiensis. NCBI lineage: Eukaryota > Viridiplantae > Streptophyta > Magnoliopsida > Lamiales > Gesneriaceae > Primulina > Primulina huaijiensis. The sequence continues at coordinate 16,325,768 of NC_133323.1, forward strand.
TCAGCCAGAGAGGCAGGCGTCATCTGTTCATTCATTCCAACCAGCCCTACATCGACACAGCCCAGAGCTAGGGGTAGCCAGACGGTGGGCCAGCCGTCGAGACAGCAGGCTCGAGTGTTTGCGCTGACAGAAGAGCAGGCTCAGGATGCCCCTGATGACGTGATAGCAGGTAATTGTTTGCTTTGCGGTTATCCTGCTTATGTTCTTATAGACACAGGTGCATCACATACATTCTTATCTGAGCGTTTTGCATTGACATATGCATTGCCTATTGAGTCGTTGTCTACTGCAGTGTCTATCTCTTCTCCTTTGGGGACAGGGTTGATATCAGTGACATCTGTTAGATCATGTTTACAACAGTATGATGGGCATGAGATAGATTTAGACTGTATTGTACTTGGGTTATCTGATTTTGATTGCATTATTGGTATCGACATGCTAACCAAGTACAGAGCGACAGTAGACTGTTTCCACAAGATTGTTAGATTCAGACCAGAGATGGCTGAAGAGTGGAAGTTCTACGGCAAAGGGTCTAGAGCTAGGATTCCTTTGATTTCAGTATTGTCTATGACTCGATTACTACAGAAAGGAGCAGAAGGGTTCCTTGTCTATTCAGTTGATTTACTAAAATCGAGTCCGACCTTGGCAGATGTGCCAGTGGTTAGCGAGTTTGCAGATGTGTTCCCCGATGAGATTCCGGGATTGCCTCCAGTCAGAGAGGTAGATTTTAGCATCGACCTAGTACCAGGTACGGTTCCTATTTCTCGAGCTCCTTATAGAATGGCACCGATAGAGTTGAAAGAATTGAAAGAACAGCTTGAAGATTTGCTGGCCAAGGGATATATCAGACCGAGTGTATCTCCTTGGGGCGCACCAGTGCTATTCGTGCGAAAGAAAGACGGTTCGATGAGATTGTGTATCGATTACCGGCAACTGAACAAGGCAACAGTAAAGAACAAGTACCCATTGCCTCGCATCGACGATTTGTTTGATCAGTTGCAGGGATCCTCTGTCTATTCCAAGATCGATCTGAGATCTGGATATCACCAGCTGAGAGTTATAGATGTTGATATACCGAAGACATCATTCCGAACCAGGTATGGACATTATGAGTTTATTGTCATGCCTTTTGGTTTAACGAATGCGCCAGCGGTGTTTATGAGTCTGATGAACCGTGTATTTCAGAGGTATCTGGATGAGTTTGTGATTGTTTTTATAGATGATATTTTGGTTTACTCGAGAAATGAGACTGATCATGCTGAGCATTTGAGAATTGTGTTGCATACGTTAAGAAATGAGCAACTGTATGCTAAACTGTCAAAGTATGAGTTTTGGCTGAGACAAGTTGTCTTCTTGGGTCATATCATATCTGGAGACGGTATATCTGTCGATCTGGGCAAAGTCGAGGCAGTGATTAGTTGGCCGAGACCGACTTCTGTACCAGAAATACGCAGTTTCATGGGTCTGGCAGGGTACTATCGACGATTCATTCGAGATTTTTCCAGTATAGCGAAGCCAATCACTCAGTTGACTCAGAAGAATGCGCCTTTTATCTGGTCAGAAGCTTGTGAGTCGAGCTTAGTAGAGTTGAAGAAGAGATTGACTAGTGCTCCAGTCCTGACGATACCTTCAGGTACGGGTGATTTCGTTGTATATTGTGATGCGTCTCACAGAGGACTAGGATGTGTTCTTATGCAGCGAGAACATGTGATTGCATACGCTTCGAGACAGCTGAAGCCATACGAGACTCGATACCCAATTCATGATCTTGAATTGGCGGCTATCGTTTTTGCACTGAAGATATGGCGACACTATCTGTATGGAGAGAAATTTGAGATCTACTCTGATCACAAAAGCCTGAAGTATCTATTTTCTAAGTCAGAGTTGAACATGAGACAGCGTAGATGGCTCGATTTATTGAAGGATTTCGATTGTGAAATCAAATACTATCCAGGGAAGTCGAATGCAGCAGCGGATGCTTTGAGTCGAAAGGTATGTTCCTTATCCTTGTCGACGATAGGTGTTTCGAATATGATAGAAGATTGTTGCTTTTCTGGATTAGCATTTGATACAGATAGTAGACTGTTGCGACTTGCCACTATTCAGTGTGAACCAGATTTGATTGTTCGCATCAAAGAAGCACAAAGAACAGATCAGAGTGTTCAGAAGTCGATTGATATGGTCAGATCAGGACATATTTCTGAGTATCAGGTACGTGATCATGTTTTGTATGTGAATAACCGTCTTGTAGTGCCAGATATCTCAGATTTGAAACAGCAGATATTGTCAGAAGCGCACTGTAGTCGGTTCAGTATTCATCCTGGTGGCAGGAAGATGTACAATGATCTGAAAACACAATTCTGGTGGAAACAGATGAAGACAGATATTGCAGAGTTTGTGTCTAAGTGCTTGAATTGTCAACAGGTGAAAGCCGAAAGAAAGAAGCCCGGAGGGTTACTTCAGAGTTTAGCTATTCCTGAATGGAAATGGGATCACATTTCCATGGATTTCATCACGAAGTTACCACGATCATCCCGAGGCTGCGATGCGATTTGGGTTGTGATAGATAGATTGACCAAATCCGCATGCTTCATTCC
>NC_133323.1:16328544-16349444 GCF_012295235.1 Primulina huaijiensis
TGTTTGAGCAGGGAGACAGAGTATTCTTAAAGATTTCTCCTTTCAGAGGCGTGGTCAGATTTGGCAAGCGTGGGAAGTTGTCTCCTCGATACGTCGGTCCGTACGAGATTCTTGAAAAGATTGGCGATCGTGCGTATAGACTTGCTCTTCCTCCTTCTCTATCAGGGATACATGACGTCTTCCATGTATCGATGTTGCGTAGATATATGCCAGATAGTTCTCATGTCATTCAGCCTGAAGAAGCCGAGCTAGATCAAACTTTGAGCTACGTTGAGCAGCCGATTCAGATTCTTGATCGAAAAGAGAAACAGCTCAGAACAAAGACTATTCCATTCGTGAAAGTTCAGTGGAGTCGTCATGGTACTGAAGAAGCGACTTGGGAGACAGAATCAGAGATGAGACAGAGATGTCCCGAGTTATTTGCATGATGTGAGTATTTATTCAGTTTTGATATATCTTATACATGCTTTGATTGATTGCTTGCGAGTTCGAGGACGAACTCATATCTAAGAGGGGGAGAAATGTAATGCCCAAGAATTGTAGGTTAATAAGAGGAGATTATGAAGTTTTGCATGGAAAGGACACCGCCCCCGCGGTTGAGTGGCAGTAGGGTACGTTTTTGGCATTCAGATGACACTGCACCCGCGGTTAGAAGTGAGCGCACCCGCGGTGTTGCTACAGTTTGGTCAGCGCACCCGCGGTACATGACTGAGCGCACCCGCGGTCGTCGAGTCTAGAATTTTGGCTGGAATGCCGCCCGCGGTGTTGAGGTAGCGCACCCGCTGTGCTCTGTGCGAGAAATCCCCCTTTGCTTCTCAAGTTGACACATGGCATGATATATATATATATAGACTTCGTGCTGATTCAATTCTTCCTCCTTCAGCAGACCAGCAACGAGAGCTCCACTTTTCCTCTTTTCTTCAACACTTGGTTGTGACAAATCCGTTTAATCAAATTTCGATCCGAGACTAGATTTGTGCTCCTCTCTTCAATAGCTTCGTAAGGATGTAAGTCTTGTTTATTTCCTACCTGAAGTGAAGTTTAGATGTTGGGGGAATTTGATATGATTGAGATTATGTGTTCTTATGATTATGGTGATAGTATATTTGAAATCGCATCGAAGTAATGATACCGTATGCGATTATTACGATTTTTCAGTATATATGTGTCTGAAATTATGCAGATTTTCAGAGTTGAAATGTTTATGATATTGATTATGAATTGTGATTTAGTATCGATTGTTGTTGAGTTGATCGGTATCGCAAGATTATGCCGTTATGCCGTCGAATTGTATCGAGATTGGATATTGAACTGTACTAGTATTGGTTGGAGTTGGAGATTGATCTTGTGATATTTGAGATTGCCATTTCAGATTTATATTGACAAGATTCGACTTCAAGATTTAGATCACGATAAAGACTGAACAACGGAAGGTATAATTCAATGTTGATTCGGGAAGATACAACTCGAGCTAGATTCGACTTGAGTTTTCCTAAATCACATACTAGATGATTATTACCTTGTAATGCTTATTTATTGATTTATCTTAAAGCATTGAGATAGGAGAATCCTTGGTAGATTAGCCAAGCCGGATGTTCGGTTGTGTCGATGGGCGTAGGAGAAGATTCACTCCTATTGTAGACATTCGATATAGAGGACCGAAGTCTTGGAATAAGACGTACCTCCACCCCGATTGGGAGAGTAGGTGGGAGACTTGTTACGTCTTATTCACACCGGGATCCCTAGACTTAGAGTCGAGTCAAAGATATGAATATGATTTACGTTGCCTGATTTAGATTAGTTGTGTTTCATAGACTATGGAACATATTCCTATTGTTTACATTCATGATAGCATGTTCATGATTTATCTTGTGTATATGCATGTATACATTGTTATACTGGGATTTGTTCTCACCGGAGTATCCTGCTGTTGTTGTGTCTGTATGTGTGCATAACAACAGGTGGGGCAGGATCAGGGTCGAGACGAGGATGATTGAGAGGTGATAGCGTGGTGATCACGGGCGTAGAAGAAGAAACTAGTTGTTGTATTAGACATGTATTAATACTTTTAAACACTAGTTTGATTGTATGAACGAAACGAGACAGGTATTTGCTTTTAATGAAATGAAATAAATTTTATGTATGTGTGTTATGTTAAAAGCAAATTTTTGACCCACATTTTCTAGCAAAGATCCATTTAATTCCAATGATAATCGAGTTAGAGCCCGGGTCCCCACAAAATATACCCTCATCTGAATTCACATCAAATACAATTAGATTATTTTACCATTTTTGTGGATAAAACACTTGCAACTAAAAAATTTGAAGTATGTTAGCACATGTTGCTTGTCATACCAGATCTCAATTGGTGTCTTGCCATGTTTTTTGTTAACCATTGATTTATTCTGAGTATAGCATTAAGTGTTCACTGCTCCAGTCCAATATCTCTTAGAAATTCTTGAATCGGCAAGTATTGTTCTATGAGCTTTTTTAAGGATCACATTCATTTTCTCAACAACTTCATTTTGTTGAGATGTTCTAGCTGCTGAGAACTCATTCCTGATTCCATGATTTTCTAAAAAATATAGACAAAGATTGGTTGACAAATTCAGTTCCTCTATCAGTTCTGATTTTGAAAATCTCTTTTGATTTTTCATTTAAAATATTTTGAAAATTTTGATAAGTTGAGCAACAGTTTGGTCTTTGGTTTTAAAAAAATTATCCAAGTAAATTTTGAGAAATCATCAACAATAACTAGAGTGTATTTCATTCTCCCTAAGTTCATGATTAGGATAGGAATAAACAAGTCCACGTGCAACAGTTCCAAGCTTCGGATTTATAAGTTACACCTTTTTAAAAAAAACAAAGATGACCTAACTTGCTTCTGAAATAAACAAGCTGAACAGAATTTGTGTTTGAAAAATTAAATTTTGGGCATAGCAGTGACCAAATATTTCTTGCTCAGATTTGCAATGACTCTTAAATTTAAATGATTTAACATCTTGCTTCACAACCAGTTCTTTGGTAAGTTAGAATCAATGAAGCACACTGGTTGACTAGGTTGAGTAATCAAATTGATTTTGTATGTATTTCCACATCTATCACCTTTCATTATAATGCATCCAGAAGTATCTTTGACAATATAGATATGCTTACTAAACTCAACTGAAGAGCCATGAGCACACAACTGACTTACGTTATATTTAAGATTTTCAACAAGTAGTATGTCTTCAATAATAATGTTATAATGCATAAGCTTATCCTTACCCACGGTTCTACCTTGAAAAGCATCTCCAGATGTGATTTTAGGTCCAGTAAACTGAATCAGTTTAGATTATGGATTACCACGGGCCGGATTCAGGCGTGTTTGGCCAAACCCGAGACCCGACCGACCAAACATTGGACTCGCCCGGTGAACCCAACATATCATAAAATTTATTTTTTATATTTTTTTCAAATAAAAAATAAAAAAAATAATTAATCATAAAATTATTTTCAAAATTGATATTAATAAAATTTAAGAAAAAAATATTTTTACAAATTAAAATATATTAATTTTTATTCAATTAAAAATGAATTATTATTTTTATCTAATTCATAATTAATAAATGTGAAATTATATGTTTTTATATTAAAGATTTTTATATAAATATGTATGTGTCGAGTTCGGGGCGAGTCCAGCTAATCAGGACCCACCTCAAACCCTCTTAGTACCCGTTCAGGCATGTCTAAACCCGCCCCGTGAGGACGAGTTTAATAAAAAAATCGGAAATTGTCATCCCTAGTTTAGATAGCATGTGCCTTGAACATCCACTATCCAAGTACCAAACTAACTTCTTGGTTAATTCAGTTCATGTGCCCTGCAGTCACAAATGAAAAATAACTCTTGGCACGCATATCTACTTGGGTCCAGACAGAATGTCCTTTTGGAACCAAGACTTGGATCAGTTTTGAAACGTCTTCTACTTAAAATATTACTAATTTTTTTTTCTCCGTAAGCTCATTTTCGAAATTAGATCTTTATGCATGCAGGCGATAGCATCTAAAAATTTTTCATTTTAAAATAAAAGTAATCAACTAACAGATGAAATTACTGCAGTTTAAAAATAGGCAATTCGACAATCCTCGACATACGTTTTAAAAAAAATAAAACAAATATGAAACGTATAAAGATCATGATAACCATCAACAAAATAAAATGAATGAGTATGAAAATATCCATCCACCCCTAACTCAGAACATAATGTGCAGAAAATACGGTCCTCGGGTTCGCGTGCGCACATCCAACTCCACTTACTCAGTCTTCGGCACCTCCAATCCCGTGATCAATATGCTCACCTTCATTCACACCTAGTGAGTCTAAAAACTCAACACACTTGTAACGTTATAGCAACTACATATACATAACATGTAACAGTGAAAAGTATCGTAATAAAAATACATTTCATGATCTTAAAAAATCATGCATAATCATGACCTGTCGAAGCATAGACATGTTCATATCATATCTCATCATCTCAACATATACGTGTTTGTTTTCTTAGTTTAAATTACGTTCATTAGTTGTGACTCTCGTATCATCGTATTAGGCGATGGATCCATCTACGTATAACCGCGGTACCCGGCCGCAGGGACATCAACGACAATATTACCCATCCACGGAGCATTGGCCTTACATGTCATCGTATTATCGTGTCATCGTATTTAGTCACAACCAACTCCCTTCCTTCAAAACATGTCATCATATTCATCACTTATAAAAATTATACATATACGTAAATTTTTCTTTAAATCAAACATGCAACCGTATTTTTCATATTTAAATAAAAAGTCATATTCGTGATAATATAAACATTTAAAACATGTCAAATCGTGTTTAAACTAGGACTACTAACTCGACCCAGGTGCAAAATGACCATTTTGTCCTTGGAAACCCTAATTGATCATTTTACCCCTAGACCTCAATTTCGACCCGAAGCCAACCAAACTCCTTAAAACACCTAAAAAATAATTATAAGCATTTCCAAGGGTAACTCGAGCCCGTTCCATAACTTATATGATTCGTTTTAAAAATTGGATCGGGGTCCCGGTTTTAACCCGAATCAACCCGAAACTTAACCAAACTTTCCCAAATTTTAACCACCACTTATGCACACCCTTTCAGCCCCTAATCAACCTAAATCAGACCAATTAGGGCCCTCATAAGCCGTTGGAACCTTGCTGGAATTTTCTACGCGTTACAACCTACAAACCCTAATGCACTAAACCCTCAAAATTTCAACCCTAGGCCCTACCAACTAGAACCAGCCTTGAACCAACCCTTCCTAGCCCACCTCTGAACCCTCTTGGACCGACCTAACCTAAACCCTCAGCCCCATGCACGCCATTAGGTGCAAACACCGCGAACCACCTGAGATACGACCAACCTAGACCAACCCTCAAACAACTCGCTCGATCGGCTTCGTGACCAAGTCCAGCAGCATTTGAGCCATCCTAGACCCCAACTCAGATGCACCAGGGTCAGTTCCAAGGCTATGAAAGGCCCTTGCACAGCTGGCTCGCCCCAAACACCCGATCTAGTCACATCCGAGCCCTACAACCAAGAAGTACCAATCGACTCTCACTAATTCTCGACCCTCAACCGACTCCAGCCCCTTGACACCCTATTCCTCGACGTGTACAGCCCCCTAGGATCATGACTTGGTGGCCCCCTTACACGAACAAAATGAAAACGTGAGTTACATGATAATCAAAAGCATTTTTTTGTGACAAAACGTTGCAAAAACGATTCAATATAAAATATGCAAGCAATCCTCACGCAAACACACACACACACACACACACACACACACACACACACCAGCATATACATAGCGTGAATGATGAGAAAAAGGTATACATGGTGTGCCTTAGCGATTATGTGCTCGAAAACTTAAAGATATGTGCGTAGGACTTGCACCGGAGAGGCGAGGAAGGAACCTTTCTTGAAACCTAGAGAGAAAAATCGAGAAGGTTGCTGGTTTTTCGAAAAAAGATGGCTGCTGATTGAGGGAGGGGGCGGCCACCTTGAGTGTAATAGGTTTAGGGTTTAGTTTTTAAGTTTAAGCCTTAATATAATACTGAAATGTCCTGCCCTTTTTATTGCTTTAAAAGTACTAGAAATATTTTTTTTTCTAAATTTCGTCCCTCCCATGAAAATATTTTTATAAAATATTTTACCCTTTAAAATGAAACATCAACAAAATAGTCATAGAAATGAAATCATCAATTTGTTTTACCAAACCTAAAAAGCAATAATTTGAAAAGTAAAGTCCATACTAAACCTCTCAAAAATCTCTCAAAAGCATAAGTAAATAGTCTAAAAATCTTTAATTTAAAATCATGAATCATAAAACGTAATGCGGAAAATAGTAGCGCTGATCCTCGGGTTGTGTGCACCGACAGTCCAGAAGAATCATCCGTCAAGACATCCATCATACCCACCTGCATCCATCACACCTAGTGAGTCTAAAGACTCAACACACCATAATCTTTATAACAAATAATACGTATAAAAACACATGCAACAATGAACATACTTTTACGTAAAATAACATTTCATGACATGCAAACATAAACTTTAACTTTTCCTTTTCCTCAACATGACATGACATAAAACCTTTAACATGATCATGAACATTTTCCTTTTCCATTTCCCTTTTTTTTGTTGAATTCAGATCGTTAATTGTAACTTTTCTGACATGACATGACATGATCGATGGATCCATCTACATATAACCACAGTACTGGACGGCGAGGACATCAGCGACGTTCTCACCGGTCAACTGAGCCTTGGCCTAACATGATCGAATAGAAATACGATCGTCGGGGCTCCCTCTGGGGCCTTCTCCCATAAATGGGCTCCCTCTGGGGCCTTCTCCCTCACGATATTCTCATTCTTCCTAAAACCTCATAATCTCATATTCGCAATAATGGAAACACGATCGTCGGGCTCCCACTAGGACCATCACCCTCACGACATCGCCATTATTAACAAATTAGTCACAATCACTTCACTTCCTTCAACATTTTCATGCACATCACATTATGAAAATCATGAATAACATAACATTTTTCATTTTTGAAACCAAGCATGCAACATGTATTTTAAATGTCTTCCTTAAATCATAAAAATTCCTTAAACACTTTATAAATCATATTTTAATCATGAAAAATTCATAAACATTTAAAATAATCATATTTTCATAAAAACAGCATCTCGTGCACTGTCATGACCTTTACTAATTTCTAGGAGTAAAAAGACCGTTTTACCCCTAGACGTAAAATTCCTCGAATTTGACTTTTTCTTGAAATCATTGACTCTAACATGTCCCCAAATAATTATTTAAGCCTAAATTAATTTTACCATAATTTTATTTAGCTTAAAAACTAGACTTTTTAATTAATTCGTAATTAGACGTTTTGAAAGCGTTTTAATTCCGAAAAATCTCAAGCTTTAATATAAAATTCCTAAATTCTAAATTTAGTCTTTTTATATTATTTTAGCCCTTATGAACCACGACTCGACCCCCCGTGAGCCGTTTTCCAATTTTCCATATTTTAAAAACCCTAATTGACACCTAAACTTCGACCCCGAACCAAATTTCGATTTTCACGAGTCACCCCCAAACCAAGTTGATCCAAAACTTGACCAACATCCTAAAGTACCCTACTGGACCCTTAGACCACTAAAATACCCTTCCCAAGCCCACAAACGAGCAACCCCAAGTCACCCCTATGCTGGCCGAGAATCCCAACCTGCATGGATTCTATGTTTGTGGGTCCAGGCTGCTACCCGCGAACCCAGACATTGAACCACTAATCCTCACACCTTCCTAAGACTCTAAAGCCTCGTCTTAACCCAGCCTCTAAGCCCTGGACCGAGCCCTTACTCCCTTACCAGTCGCACGAAGTCTGCACAGAATTGTGCAACTTCTCGGGTAGAGTCCTAGCGTGGGTAGGACTCTTTCCCCAGCCCCTACTGGAGTCCTAGCTTGGCTAGGACTCTGACCCTGACTCATGACAGCGTCTAGCCGAGCCCTGGCCCAAGCCAAGGCCAAGCCCATCCTCTTTTCATGGAATCCGAGCCCCCCAAGCCCCTTGACAGCAACTTTCTGTTCTTTCCTGTTTCTTTTCCTTTTTGCCGTGAGTTTGGTGAGTGTGTGTGACTCTAACACATGTAAAAACTTCTCTTGATCTTACCTTATGTCATGGCAGCCCCTTAGTATAAACAAAAACATGAATCATGACATAAATTCGATGGTATATAAACCATGCATAAAAAACGAAAAAAAAACAGCAACATGAACTTCATGTTTTCATGCACACCACTTTTAAAACTATATTATGACATGATGGATGAGAAAAAGAGATGTATGGCATGCCTTTGCGTTATTTACGCACGAATATACGTTGATGACGAAGAACGGAGTGAAACCTAGGCTTGTATCCCCTTGAGCCCCTTCGAATTTCCTTCCCAAGGCTAGGATGTGTAGTGCCGTGTGTGTGGTGTCTTGGGAGGGAGTTTGTCACTTTTAAAAGTGGGTGGCCGATTGTTTGATGCTAGGAGTGTAGGGTTTTGGTGATTAAAAACTTTTAAATAGCTAATTAATATTTCTAACTAGGTTAGGCCTATTAAGCCAATTAAATTAAGCCCATTAGTCCATTTAGGATTTAAATAAAATACTAACAAAGTTTTTGTTAAAGTAAATTTATGAATTTATTAGCCGGGTTGTCAAAAAGCTTGTATTTTATTTGAAAAACAACACCGATAAAATTTACGTCCCGGCGTATAAAATCCCTCAAAACCCCATATCTTCAAAATATGAAAAAAAACAACACTCCTATTTTAAATAATTAAAAACAATTATTTAATAAAAATATTTTACGTTTTTCAGCTTTCGGTCCCCGTTCCTCGATCGTCACTTGAAAAATCCTTAAAAATTATATTTTTATGCATGATGATAATAAAATCATAATTAACATGTAAGCAAGTAAGTCACATAATCAAATAGCAATTAAATCAGTTAATTACTCATTTTTCATATTTCCTAGATTCGCATGCAGTTGGATTACGTCATCTTAATTTTGGACCTTACAATTCCTCCCCCCCTTAAATAAAATTTCGTTCTCGAAATTAGAACTTACCGCATAGTTCTGGATAGCGACCCTTCAAGTCCCTCTCGGTTTCCCAAGTAGCTTCCTCTTCCGAGTGATTCAGCCACTTGACCTTGACCATTGGAATGACTTTGTTTCGCAATCTTCTTTCTTGCCTTGCTAAGATCTGAACAGGTCTTTCTTCATATGTCATATTTGGAGTTAATTTAAGAGGTTCATAATTAAGCACATGTGACGGATTCGACATGTACTTCCGCAACATTGAAATGTGGAACACATTGTGAACTCCTGCCAGCGCTGGTGGCAATGCCACTCTATAAGCTAGTATAGCAATTCTCTCCAAAATCTCAAACGGACCAATAAATCTTGGACTAAGCTTGTATTTCTTGCCAAAGCGCGTAGCACCCTTCATAGGTGCTATTTTCACAAATACATGGTCGCCCACTGCAAACTCCAAGTCCCTCCGTCGCTTGTCTGCATAACTCTTTTGTCGGCTCTGCGCTGTCTTCATTCTATCGCGAATTTTGACTATAAGCTCGGTAGTCTCTTCAATCACGTCTAGACCAATCTCTTCTTTCACCAAGTTCGTCCCAATGAATAGGAGATCTACATTTCCTTCCGTAAAGTGCTTCAAAAGGAGCCATCCCGATTTATGATTGATAGCTATTATTGTAGGTGAACTCCACTAGAGGTAATTTTGGTTCCCAACTGCCTTGGAAATCAATAACACATGCTCGAAGTAGATCTTCCAAAATTTGTATAACTCTTTCTGACTGTCCATCGGTTTGAGGATGAAATGCTGTGCTGAATAATAACTTGGTCCCCATCGCTGCATGTAGGCTTTTCTAGAAAGATGACGTGAATCTCATATCTCTGTCAGAAACAATGGATACAGGAATCCCATGCAGACGAACTATCTCTCGGATATACAAGTCGGCGTACTGAATCATGGTGAAAGTCGTCTTGATAGGTAGAAAATGTGCTGATTTAGTGAGACGATCAACTATCACCCATATAGCATTGAACCCCTTAACTGTCTTTGGCAATCCCACAACAAAGTCCATGGTGACATTTTCTCATTTCTACTCGGGAATAGGGAGTGGCTTCAATTTCCCCGCTGGTCTTTGATGCTCTGCTTTAACTTGTTGGCAAGTCAGACACTCGGATACAAACTTCAGAATGTCTCTCTTCATGCCTGGCCACCAATATAGCAACTGGAAATCTTTGTACATTTTCGTGCTACCCGGGTGAATGGAATAAGGTGTGTCATGTGCTTCCTTCATAATAAGGTCTCTCAAAGAATCGTTACTAGGAACCCATAGCCGATCTCGATATCAAACCATACCATCCACCTCTGAATATAATTTCCGGCCTTTGGCTTCATCTCTAGCTCTCCACTTTTGTAACTGTTCATCAGTGGACTGCCCATCACGAATTCTATCTCTCAAGGTCCACTGTACTGATAATGTGACAAGATTAGGGGCCTCGCCCCTAGCATACACTGTCAGCTCAAACCGCTGTATCTCGGTCTGCAACGGTCTTTGGAGTGATAGATGAGTGATAGCTGCTGCTTTTCTACTCAGTGCGTCTGCCACTACATTAGTTTTTCCCGGATGGTAGCTAATGTCACAATCATAATCTTTTACTAACTCAAGCCATCTGCGTTGTCTCATATTCAGCTCCTTTTGGGTGAAGAAGTATTTCAAACTTTTATGATCGGTGAATATCTTACATTTCTCCCCATAAAGGTAGTGTCTCCAAATTTTCAAAGCAAAAACTACTGCTGCAAGCTCAAGATCATGAGTGGGGTAGTTTTTCTCGTGAATCTTCATATGTCTCGACGCATAGGCTATAACTCGGTCATTTTGCATCAGAACTACGCCCAATCCATGTTTAGATGCGTCTGTATAAAGAACATAATCCCCTTGTCCCGATGGCATATCTAAGACTGGTGCTGAAATCAAGGCTTGCTTCAACTTGTCAAAACTATCTTGGCACTCTGATCCCCATATAAACTTTGCATTCTTTTTGGTCAAAGATGACAGAGGTACTGCAATAGAAGAGAATCCTTTAATAAACTTGCGATAATAGCCAGCTAATCCCAAGAAACTCCGAATCTTGGTAACACTCTTCGGTACTGGCCACTCTTTCACTGCCTCGACTTTGCTTGGATCAACTTCAACTCCACTACTGGAAATGATGTGGCCTGAGAATGCCACTCTATCAAGCCAAAACTCGCACTTACTGAATTTTGCATAAAGTTTTCTGTCTTGCAGTGCTGTCCTCAAATGGCGATTATGCTCCTCTCTGCTCTTAGAATAGATCAATATGTCATCAATGAAGACAATAATAAACTGATCCAGATACGGCTGAAATACGCGATTCATGAGATCCATGAAGATCGCTGGCGTATTGTTCAACCCGAATGGCATGACCATAAACTCGTAGTGCCCATATCTGGTACGAAGTGCTGTCTTGTATACGTCTGACTCTTTTACTTTCAGCTGCTGGTACCCAGATCGAAGATCTATCTTAGAAAATATCGATGCTCCTTGCAACTGATCAAATAACTCTTCAATTCTTGGCAGTGGATACTTGTTCTTGATGGTGCCCCTATTAAGCTCTCGATATACTACCATCTTTTTTCTTCACAAATAATACCGGTGCGCCCCATGGAAAATAGCTAGGGCGAATGAAACCCTTGTCTAGTAACTCTTGGATTTGATCTTTCAATTCTTTCATTTCAGCGGGTGCTAGACGATAAAGCGCTTTAGATATAGGAACGGTGCCCGGCAATAGATCAATAGAGAATTACACTTCACGGTCAGGTGGAATACCAGAAACGTCCTCGGGAAAGACGCTAGGAAAATCCCTCACAATATCAACATCTTCTAATTTCTGACTGATAGATTCATGTGCAGTAGTGACACATGCTAGATAAGCCTGACATCCATGCTTAATAAGCTTCCTCGCACATAGACAAGAGATAATGTGCGGCATTTGCTTGTTTCTTGCTGCCTCGAAGACAAAAGATTTACCACTAGGTGGCCTAATAGATACCGATCGCTGACGAAAATCATTCGAAGCTCCCTTCGCTGATAGCCAATCCATCCCAAGTATAATATCGAATGCGGGCATAGGAAGCACAATAAGATCTGCCCGCACAACATCCTTGCATAAACGAAGCTCTAGATTCTTGACAATCTTAGACGTGAGAATTTGATCACCGGATGGAATTGAAACATTGAAACCCAAACCCATATCTTGAGGAGTAATTTTCAATCTTTTTATTAAGGTTTCAGATATAAATAAGTGTGTAGCTCCTGAATCTAGCAACGCATAGGTAGCCACACCTAGAATGATGATCCTCCCTGAGGTGAAAGATGTCCTTTAAATCTTTTTATGTTGAAGCTTAAGGATTACTATAATTAATTTCCCAAAGGTATAGGAAGTTTACGCGTTGAACTTAAGAATTTATGGAAAAATTGCATTTTAGCCCTCCATTTTTTTTACAATTTGCATATTAGACCCCAAACTTTTCGGATATTTGCTTTAAGGCCCTTATATTTTTGAATTATTGCAATTAAGTCCTTATTTTATTGCGAAAATTTTGATTCAGTCCTTTATGTTACGAGAATTGCCTTTTGATCCTTAGGAATTCATAATTTGCACTTAGGTCCCTTAAATTTTCGAAATTGCATGATAACCCTTCCAAAATTCGAAATTTCTTCCTAAACCCCTTAATTATGATTCCCTTTAATTTTCAGCCCCAACTTTTTATTCGGAAGCATTACATCCTTCACATAAAATAAGGCACAAAATTCAAGTCATTTGCTATGGTTTCTAAAATCATAACTTACATCCAACTAGGGTAGAACATGCAACTTAAATTCCACTAGTTTAGATCTTGTTCCCAAATCTTCTAATAACCAATTCAACATTTCATGCAAAAATAAGTAATATAAAAATGTTAAATGACTAGGTTACCCGTGATGAGTGTAGTGTCTGCCTCTTCCTCAGCTTCCTCGGCATTCATAACATAAGCTCGAGCCGTAGTAGCTGCTTTCCTCTTTGGGCAGTCATTGGCTTTGTGTCCATCCTCCTTGCAGTAGAAGCATTTAAATGATCCCCATTCACACTTGCCAAGATGTGGGCGGTTGCACTGTTTGCATAGTTGCCTCTCAGCAGGCTTTGGTGCTCCAAGATTTTGTGGCTTTGGTGGCGCTGGCTTCTTGACTTAACCTTGGGGCTTTTGGGGCCCTTGAGGTCTAGGAGGACCAGTATTCGGCTTCTTGTTGGGTTGATTGTTATTCTGATAGTGCTGCCTCTTGCGCTGAATCTCAAAGTCAATGTCTTTCAAGGACTGCTCAGCCTGATATGCATAAGTAACTGCCATAGCATAATTCTCCGGACGCATCATCATAACTTTATCCCGAATGGTAGGTCGTAGGCCATCCATGAGATGTCCAAGCTTTTCTTCCGCATCCCTGGCAATAAGGAGCACAAACTGGCAACCCCTATCAAACTTCTTCACAAATTCAGCAACAGTGGCATCTCCCTGGCGAAGAACCATAAATTCCCTCTTTATTCGGCTCCTAGCATCCGAAGTGAAATATTTCTCATAGAACTTCGTCTTGAACTGTGCCCAAGTGAGTGTAGTAAGGTTAACACCATGCTCGGCTCCTTCCCACCATAAAGAAGCGTCGTCCCTAAGCAGATAAGTAGTACACCTCACTCGATCCGCATCTCCCATATCAAGATAGCGAAAATGTACCTCAAGTGAACGAATCCAACCCTCTGCAGCAAAAGGATCGGTAGTGCCAGAAAATTCCTTCGGCCGTAGCCTCCGGAACTGCTCATAAACATCCTGTTGTGGCCTAGTCTCCTGCTGCTGCTGCATCTGCTGTAACTGCTGTTGTAACTGTTGCTGCTGTAACTGATGCTGCTGTAACTGATGCTCAAAGAGACGAGCCATCTCTACAAGTGAACGTGTAGCAGCATCCCGTGGTGGTGGTGGTGTAGGTCCATTCCCTTGATTATTCTCTTGACGATTAACACTGTTCTCGACTTGGTTTTCAATAACGAGTGCACGTCTAGGATGCATTTTATCTGAATGTTTTCCAAATTCTAACGTAACCAACATGCATTTAAATCTAAGTTCTCTAATCATGTGACATATCCTAACTTGATTAGCGTTTTAAGCATGCAAGACATAAATGCTCAAAGAAGCAAATAAACATGTAACATAAACATAAGATCCATGTCGTCATGCAGGTAACAACACACGAAATCATATAAAGCAAGAAAAACTTACAACTTTGAGGCTTGACGACTGATCTTTCCGGCGCTGATGGTGGCACAACCCTTTACAGGACATTGGCTCTGATACCAACTGAAACGTCATACCCTTTTTATTGCTTTAAAAGTACTAGAAATTTTTTTTTTTCTAAATTTCGTCCCTCCCATGAAAATAATTTTACCCTTTAAAATGAAACATCAACGAAATAGTCATAAAAATGAAATCGTCAATTTGTTTTACCAAACCTAAAAAACAATAATTTGAAAAGTAAAGTCCATACTAAACCTCTCAAAAATCTCTCAAAAGCATAAGTAAATAGTCTAAAAATCTTTAATTTAAAATCATGAATCATAAAACGTAATGCGGAAAATAGTAGCGCTGGTCCTCGGGTTGTGTGCACCGACAGTCCAGAAGAATCATCCGTCAAGACCTCCATCATACCCACCTGCATCCATCACACCTAGTGAATCTAAAGACTCAACACACCATAATCTTTATAACAAATAATACGTATAAAAACACATGCAACAGTGAAAATACTTTTACGTAAAATAACATTTCATGACATGCAAACATAAACTTTAACTTTTTCCTTTTCCTCAACATGACATGACATAAAACCTTAAACATGAACATGAACATGAACATTTTCCTTTTCCATTTCCCTTTTCTTTGTTGAATTCAGATCGTTAATTGTGACTTTCCTGACATGACATGACATGATCGATGGATCCATCTACATATAACCACAGTACTGGGCGGCGGAGACATCAGCGACGCTCTCACCGGTCAACTGAGCCTTGGCCTTACATGATCGAATAGAAATACGATCGTCGGGGCTCTCTCTGGGGCCTTCATTCACATCACTTTTTGAAAATCATGAATAACATAACATTTTTCATTTTTGAAATCAAGCATGCAACATATATTTTAAATGTCTTCCTTAAATCATAAAAATTCCTTAAACACTTTATAAATCATATTTTAATCATGAACAATTCATAAAAATTTAAAATAATCATATTTTCATAAAAACAGCATCTCAGGCACTGCCATGACCTTTACTAATTTTCTAGATGTAAAAAGACCGTTTTACCCCTAGACGTAGAATTCCTCGAATTTGACTTTTTCTTGAATTCATTGACTCTAACATGTCCCCAAATAATTATTTAAGCCTAAATTAATTTTACCATAATTTTATTTAGCTTAAAAACTAGACTTTTTAATTAATTCGTAATTAGACGTTTTGAAGGCGTTTTAATTCCAAAAAATATCAAACTTTAATATAAAATTCCTAAATTCTAAATTTAGTCTTTTTATATTATTTTAGCCCTTATGAACCATGACTCGACCCCCCGTGAGCCGTTTTCCAATTTTCCTTATTTTAAAAACCCTAATTGACACCTAAACTTCGACGCCGAGCCAACTTTCGATTTTCACGAGTCACCCCCAAACCAAGTTGATCCAAAACTTGACCAACATCCTAAAGTACCCTACTGGACCCTTAGAACCCTAAAATACCCTTCGCAAGCCCACAAACGAGCAACCCCAAGTCACCCCTATGCTGGCCGAGAATCCAAACCTGCATGGATTCTATGTTTGTGCGTCCAGGCTGCTACCCGCGAACCCAGACCTTGAACCACTAATCCTCACACCTTCCTAAGACTCTAAAGCCTCGTCCTAACCCAGCCCCTGAGCCCTGGACCGCGCCCTTACTCCCTTACCAGTCGCACGAAGTCTGCACAGAATTGTGCAACTTCTCGGGTAGAGTCTTAGCGTGGCTAGGACTCTTTCCCCAGCCCCTACTCGAGTCCTAGCATTGCTAGGACTCTGACACTGACTCATGATAGCCTCTAGCCGAGCCCTGGCCCAAGCCAAGGCCAAGCCCATCCCCCTTTCATGGAATCCGAACCCCCCGAGCCCCTTGACAGCAACTTTCTGTTCTTTCCTGTTTCTTTTCCTTTTTGCCGTGATTTTGGTGAGTGTGTGTGACTCTAACACATGTAAAAACTTCTCTTGATCTTAGCTTATGTCATGGCAGCCCCTTAGTATAAACAAAAACATGAATCATGACATAAATTTGATGGTATATAAACCATGCATAAAAAACGAAAAAAAAACAGCAACATGAACTTCATGTTTTCATGCACACCACTTTTAAAACTATATTATGACATGATGGATGAGAAAAAGAGATGTATGGCGTGCCTTTGCGTTATTTACGTACGAATATATGTTGATGACGAAGAACGGAGTGAAACCTAGGCTTGTATCCCCTTGAGCCCCTTTGAGTTTCCTTCCCAAGGCTAGGATGTGTAGTGCCGTGTGTGTGGTGTCTTGGGAGGGAGTTTGTGACTTTTAGAAGTGGGTGGCCGATTGTTTGATGCTAGGAGTGTAGGGGTTTGGTGATTAAAAACTTTTAAATAGCTAATTAATATTTCTAACTAGGTTAGGCCTATTAAGCCAATTAAATTAAGCCCATTAGTCCATTTAGGATTTAAATAAAATACTAACAAAGTTTTTGATAAAGTAAATTTATGAATTTATTAGCCGGGTTGTCAAAAGCTCGTATTTTATTTGAAAAACAACACCGATAAAATTTACGTCTCGGCGTAGAAAATCCCTCAAAACCCCATATCTTCAAAATATAAAAAAAAAACAGCACTCCTATTTTAAATAATTAAAAACAATTATTTAAGAAAAACATTTTACGTTTTTCAGCCTTCGGTCCCCGTTCCTCGATCGTCACTTGAAAAATCCTTAAAAATTATATTTTTTATGCATGATGATAATAAAATCATAATTAACATGTAAACAAGTATGTCACATAATCAAATAGCAATTAAATCAGTTAATTACTCATTTTTTATATTTTTTAGATTCGCATGCAGTTGGATTACGTCGTCTTAATTTTGGACCTTACAAATACACTAATGGGCATTTAATTAAAATTTAAATGGTTAAAAAGGGTTTGGGGCCCATTAAGTGCTAAAATAAACCTATCAAGCCCAATAACACTCTCGAAAAATATTTCGTTTATATACGTTTTTAAAAATATTGTTCGAACCCTCAAAAAGTCCACTGATTCGCTAAATTTTGCGTACCGGTTAAAAATATGACCCCGCGAGTAAATATACCCAACCAAGGCCCAATTTCAAAAATCACACGTCAACACACCTCATATTAATTAATTAAGTTTAATTATTCAATAAAAATATTTTTCCTGATTATCTCCGGTTTCTGTTACTCGTTCGAGCGTGAAATGCAACTTAAAGCCCTAATGCATGAAACCTTAACAAACAATGAAATAAACACCTATCCATGCATTAATCATGTATTCAATGCATAAAAATCATTAAACACATATTTTAATTAAAACCCTAGATTGCATGCAGTCAGGTTACGTAGTTTGAATTTCTTAGACCTTACAAGGTTAACCGACCGACCACTTGCAGTGGTCAAAATAAGTTGTGCACATGCATGTGTGTGGTGTGTTCTTTGTGTGGTAAAAACCATATGTTGTTTACCCATCCAACTCCATTGGTCAGCATATATCCTTTCTTAACAAGCTTGATGTTAAAGTATCGGATAGACTTGCCTTTCATCGAGCTATGCCTAGCTAAATTGGTTTGGTTAGGCTTCCAATTTGACTTAGTATTGGAACTCTCAGAAAAGTAACCAACACCAAACTTTCTGTCTTTACTCATATTTTCAATGGGCTTTGCAACTAGAGGGATGTGTTGTTGATGTTCATATATCAGATTGGATTTAACAAAATGAATGTATTTTCCTTTGTACATATCCAATTTCGGTCGAGTACTTATGTCAGGAATACATTCATTGTTGCTGAAACCGAGACCAGTTTTGTCTCCAATAGGCTTCTGCAGCTCTTGCATTTCAGTTAGGGTAATTGAAGATTTGTTCCAAGATGTAACTAGTTCAATTAACTTCTTATTATCATATTTAAACCTCTGGTTCTCATCCTATAATATTTCATTCTCAGTTTTCATTTTAGCAATCTTTGTCTTTATACTAATCATTTCACTAGATTGTTCACAGTCAGTTTCAGTTTTGTTGTTTAGCAGGTCAATTTGCTTTGTTTTAACTTCTTCGAATGCTTGAAAAAGTCTTTGTTATTCATTGACCATATCATAAAGCGCATTGAAAAGATTCTCTCGTGTAAAATCAATTTAACTAAAATCAAATACATGATCAGTGGTGGATTCCAAGTCAGCATCATTGGCCATCAAGAACTTTACTTCCTTGTCATCACTAGAACTGCTTGGATCTTTTGATTCAAACGACTCAAAGTCTGAGTTAGCCTACTTTGACTTGTTTTCCTCGGCCACCAGCACTTTCTGGTCATACTTTTCTTAAAAGATTTCTTCTCATCCTTGGATCTCATTCTTTCAATGGATCTTTGCCCTTCTCAGATGATCTCCTCTCGTCTTTCCTTGGTTTACGGCAGTCTGCTATGATGTTGTAAGTCTTGCCACAATTGAAACATGCATTGGAGTCATCAGTTGACTCCATATTTTGATAAGATCTTCAGTTGGAACTTTGAAAATTACCTTGATTCTTCCTTTGAAACTTGTCAAACTTCTTCACGATTAGTGACATGGGATCGCTGCCCAATTGTTCAGTCGACTTTTCATTTGAAACTAATGGTTCAAGTTTCATAGAAGTTGGAGTCTTAGTCAATAAAGAGGTAGACCGATCATCTTCTCTGGATTGCAATTCGAATTCATAAGCTTTTAAGTTTGCAATCAAGTTATAGAATTCCATCTTGTTCCAATCTTTGGATTCACGCATTGTTGTAGTCTTGATATATCATTCTTTTGGAAGTCATGTTAATACCTTCAAGATCCCTTATCGGTTGATGTATACTTTTCCAAGTGCACAAAGTTCAAACACAATTCCACCGACTCTCTCATCAAAGTCAAACATTGATTCTCCAGATTTCATCTTGATATTGTCAAACTTCTGTATTTCTTCTTGTCATCATTCATCCATTCATTTCTTAGTTTTTCTAACATTTGAGGAGCACCTTTGGTGATGTCCATTGATTTATTGGCTTTCAATATCTTTATTGGTCCATTCATGATAACGAACAACATATCATCATCCTGAGCAGCTAAATGAGCATGAATTCTTTCTTCCAGTCATCAAAATCTTCCTTGGAGAACATTGAGATTTTGCTGATGAATCCATTTTGAAAAAAAAATGTCCAGAGCCAAGAATAAGAATCGCTCTGATACTAATTGATATGATCGATTGAAGTGTTTAAAAAGGGGTTGAATAAACAATTGACACAAATTACCATTTTAAAATTAGTCTCGTCAGGTTGGCAACTAAATTTTGTATTCTCGTTTGTTAATCTCTGTTGACTAACAAATATGTGCGGAAGGAATCCAAACCGACATACTAGAACAAACCAATTTATGGTTTGGATATGTAAATTGAATGGTGAACTGAAAGTGAAAAGTATGCAAGTTTTTTTCTGAATGTTCAAAGAACTCAAGCTCCTAAGTCACCCCTTCTTCCTTTTTTGGAAGACTCGCACTAGCAAACTTTGGATAGTACAAGCAATGTACAAAATCCTAGTTCAGTTTGAACTTAAACACTATCAAATTGAAATTTCTAGTACACACAACTGAATAAATAACAGTAAACGAACTGTAGTCAAATACAAAGAGTTATAGTAATGTAATATCCTAGCACTTAATGATCCTTAATGATCATGTGCAATTCTTTGTAAAGTATGCCCAACTGAATGATTTTAGTTCAAGGACTTGAAAGCTTGAGTCTTTTTATGAGTTGTAGAAATTTACTAAACTGAACTTCTTCTCTATTTATAGACTCTGAATCAAATAGTCTCGAGTTCCAAAAAATTTCCGTTGACTTGTCTTTTGTCCAAATCATCATCACTGACGTTCTTACCAAGTGTAATGCTGTTGATGCTAGCTATGTCAGTGCTACTACTTAAATTATAATTCACCCAAGTGTAGGTTGTCTGCAAATAATATATTTCGTAAGTACGAGATCGATCCACAGAGAGGTTATTTTAAGTTTAAATTTATTAATTTATAGATTACCAAATGCAAGAACAAAGTTTACAAATTATAAATTTTGTCAAGGCTCGAGGATTTATTCTTGGTTTATGCAATATTGTTTAACTAAAAGTAAAACAAAAGAAACCACCATAAATAATGGTTCCAAGAAAATAAAAATATTTAAAAACACACCTAATATAATATAGTTCCCACTATAGAAAATACCGAATTCACCGATATTTTATATATGGTCCTATGATTATATATATAACTATATAAATATATAACTGCATAAAATAAATGTTAAATTAAATCATTATATTTCATTTAGAACAACCGGCAGAGCCACGCTATTGCCTAAATGAAATATATGATTTAATAAGTTAGTTGCG
>NC_133323.1:16350622-16351547 GCF_012295235.1 Primulina huaijiensis
ATGTTAGATTTTTAGATATCATAATATTTCATTTAGAACAACCGGCAGAGCCACGCTATCGTCTAAATGAAATATATGATATAATTATATATATCTGTGTGTGTGTGTGTGTGTGTATAATATAACAATAATGATTGATTAAATATTTATTGTATCAAAATTAAACAACAAATCAGGATAACCACTTAAATGGTATCAAGTATTTGATGTAAATTGATAACAACAAATAATTCATTTTTATACCTACAATAAAAAAAAATAGCAAAATGAAAAGAAATAAAGAAAGAATATACAAAATATAAACAATCTTACTTCACCAAGAATTCATCTTATTCACCTTGACATAATAGATTTAGCTTTCCATAAACTTACTTTTGATCAACACTAAAAACATCACTCATAATTTGGAAAATGGGAAATATATTGGAACTTAGAACTTTTATACACACTCACACTATATTTTACAATGAGATAGAATGATTCTCAAGCTAGCACAAGGCCTCTATTTATAGACCAAATGAGAGAAAGGGTCAAAAATTCTATTAATGCAATGTAGTTGTAATAGTAGTCTTTGTCTCCTCCAACTTCAATTACATGCCCCTTCTTTCAATGCTTTGTTCCATGACTTTAATCACCGAATTTGACTCAGCTCAAAACAGCAAACATGTGAGGAATTGTTTGTAGATGAATTTGGCCACTTGGTTCACCTCATTTGGTTAAATATTGAAATAGTTATGATTTTTTTACTATATGCTGGTCATGGTGAAAGTAAATTTGTCCTCCTTTTGATATTTTCACAATTTGATCATCTTAACCAACTTTTTAGGCAATCATGTCTTATGCAAAGTTGTAGATAATTTCTCATGGATTTCAAAAATATTTGAATCACCTCCATTTGAATTTTCTAGCTTGAGTTATCATTATT
>NC_133323.1:16352609-16353064 GCF_012295235.1 Primulina huaijiensis
TTTTTTATTTTTTTATAAAAACAAACTAAGAGGAGAAGAAGAAGAGGATATTTTTCATACCTTAAAGAGAGAACAAAATATTAAAACATACCGTTGAATCACAAGTTCAGCATCACATGAATTTTCTTTTCTTACTCTTGGATGTTGGCCAATTAAGTTGGGATAAGAATGGATCTGGTTGATGACTAAATCCTTGCAGTAAATCAATAAGTTCACCTTCACTTGTAGCAGAAACTAACATCCTTTGCGAAGTTAATGAAATAAATCTCTGTTCCACAACATCATCAAGAAACGATAGCAGTTTATCATAATAATTGTTAACATTTAACAAACCAATTGGTTTATTGTGGATATTTAATTGTGCCCAACAAACAGTATGAAATATTTCTTCCAAAGTACCGAAACCTCCTGGCAAAGCAATGAAAGCATCTGAATGTTCAATCATTTAACTAATT
>NC_133323.1:16353284-16353544 GCF_012295235.1 Primulina huaijiensis
TTTTTTTATAAAAACAAACTAAGAGGAGAAGAAGAAGAGGATATTTTTCATACCTTAAAGAGAGAACAAAATATTAAAACATACCGTTGAATCACAAGTTCAGCATCACATGAATTTTCTTTTCTTACTCTTGGATGTTGGCCAATTAAGTTGAGATAAGAATGGATCTGGTTCATGACTAAATCCTTGCAGTAAATCAATAAGTTCACCTTCACTTGTAGCAGAAACTAACATCCTTCGCGAAGCTAATGAAATAAATC
>NC_133323.1:16358476-16446158 GCF_012295235.1 Primulina huaijiensis
TTATTGTTATCATTATCTTGATTATTTGAATTATCATCCATGTTTAAATTATTTTCAGATACTCGAATAAGTCTACCACTTTTGTTTTTACTCCAAATACTCATACAAAAAAAAATACTTATAAATAAAACACAATTAACAAATATAAACTTAATTTATACCTCCCCGGCAACGGCGCCAAAAACTTGCTACTACTTAAATTATAATTCACCCAAGTGTAGGTTGTCTGCAAGTAATATATTTCGTAAGTACGAGATCGATCCACAGAGAGGTTATTTTAAGTTTAAATTTATTAATTTATAGATTACCAAATGCAAGAACGAAGTTTACAAATTATAAATTTTGTCAAGGCTCGAGGATTTATTCTTGGTTTATGCAATATTATTTAACTAAAAGTAAAACAAAGGAAACCACCATAAATAATGATTCCAAGAAAATAAAAATATTTAAACTCACACCTAATATAATATAGTTCCCACTATAGAAAATACCGAATTCACCGATATTTTATATATGGTCCTATGATTATATATATAACTATATAAATATATAACTGCATAAAATAAATGTTAAATTAAATCATTATATTTCATTTAGAACAACCGGCAGAGCCACGCTATCATCTAAATGAAATATATGATATAATTATATAAATATATATATATATATATGTATAATATAACAATAATCATTGATTAAATATTTATTGTATCAAAATTAAACAACAATCAAGATAACCACTTAAATGGTATCAAGTATTTGATGTAAATTGATAACAACAAATAATTCAGTTATATACCTACAATAAAAAAAATTAGCAAAATGAAAAGAAATAAAGAAAGAATATACAAAATATAAACAATCTTACTTCACCAAGAATTCATCATCTTCACCTTGACATAATAGATTTAGCTTTCCATAAACTTACTTTTGATCAACACTAAAAAAATCACTCATAATTTGGAAAATGGAAAATATATTGGAACTTAGAACTTTTATACACACTCACACTATATTTTACAATGAGATAGAATGATTATCAAGCTAGCACAAGGCCTCTATTTATAGGCCAAATGAGAGAAAGGGACAAAAATTCTATTAATGCAATGTAGTTGTAATAATAGACTTTGTCTCCTCCAACTTCAATTCCATGCCCCTTCTTTCAATGCTTTGTTCATGACTTTAATCACCGAATTTGACTCAGCTCAAAACAACAAACATGTGGAGAATTGTCTATAGATGAATTTGGCACTTGGTTCACCTCATTTGGTTAAATATTGAAATAGTTATGATTTTTTTACTATATGCTGGTCATGGTGAAAGTAAATTTGTCCTCCTTTTGATATTTTCACAATTTGATCGTCTTAACCAACTTTTTAGGCAATCATGCCTTCTGTAATGGTTTAGATAATTTCTCAAGGATTCCAAAAATATTTGAATCACCTCCATTTGAATTTTCTAGCTTGAGTTATCATTATTTTACCAACACGTAGAAAACCTGAAAATAAAACATATTTTGTAAGACATTTAAATATAAACACACAATACTAAAATAACATAATTTTATAATTTTAATGAAACTTAAATTTTAAAATATAGGTTTTAACAGATAATAAATTATTAATTTTAAGTTTCATCAGTCAGCATGGTATGAAAAAAGTTATCCAAAAATCATTTTAGCCATTTGGTGTAAATTGATGTCCTTGAAACTGAATGAAGATATTTGCTAAAACGGTAAAACTGTTAAGATACATTTATGTTTAGGTCCTAGTCAATTATGCTCAACTTAGTCCAGTTTAAGTCATTCAGTTTAGCTTATGGACTTGGTTACTTTTACATGGTTCATTTTTGCTTTAAGATTTGTTTAACAACAAAATCTTAATTAATCCAACATCTCTAATCAAATCTCTCACTTCAAATCAAATTTGTAGGGCCAAACGCTTACTGCTTTACCAAAATTGTACCTGGTAATAACGGCATAATTCAAAGATTTTAGATCGTATAATAGCTAAAATACAACGTTTTGATTGTTCTACCTAGCATAAACAATTATTTAACCCAACGATCTTCATCTCAATAATTGCACTGTAAGGTCCAAAATTAAGACGACGTAACCCAACGGCATGCAAATCTAAGAAATATGAAAAATAAGTAATTAATTTAATTATTTAAAATATTATGTGACATGCATGATTATATGTTAAATAGGATTTAATTGTCATGATGCATAAAATTATATTTTTAAGGATTATTCAAGTTGCAATCGAAGAACGGAGACCGAGGGCTGAAAAACGTAAAATGTTTTTATTAAATAATTATTTTTAATTGTTTAAAATATGGTTGATGGTTTTTCCTATTTTTGAAAATAAGGGGTTTTGAGGTGATTTTATACGCCAGGACGTAAATTTTATCGGTGTTGGTTTTTCAACAAAAATACGAACTTTTTGTCAACATGGCTAATAAATGCACAAACTTATTTTTAACAAAATTATTTTAATATTTTAACTAAATCCTAATTAAGACTAATGGGCCTAAACTATAAGCTTAATAAGCCTAAGCTTGATTAAGGATTTTATTAATATATAATATTGTAATCACCCCAAACCCTTAAACACAAGTGCACGCCTCACTTTTCTGAAAATCCCACACAAAATACACAGTACACGCCTTCACTATTTTGTGAAGAAAAATCGAGAGTTGCAAGGAGGAATTCAAGCCAAAGGTCTTGCCCCATTCTTCGCGATCGTCGACGGTTTTTCGTGCGTTAAATACGCAAAGGCACGCATAATCTTTCCCTTCAAACATCATCACACCATACTATGATTTATTGCATGTTTTGAATGAAAAATCAAGATCCATGATAATTATTTCGAAATTTCATGCACATGAGTTCTAAACTTTAGTTTTTGTGTACCAAAACCATGTATTTGTATTGTGTAAGGGCTGCCATGATTAGGACCTACCCAAGCACGGTTTTACAGGAGTTTAGAGTCCTAAGATCACCCTAGAAACGTTGCATACCAAGAAACAACAAGCTGGAAGCTAGGTTGCTGTGATATGGAGTCGAGGTTCGGTTTTTCTGTTCTTCATGGCTCGGCTGGGATTGGTTGGGATTAGGGGCTAGCCAGGGCCGTGGGGGAGTCAAGGGTAAAGTCCTAGCCATGCTAGGACTCGATTCATGTGGGATGGGAGGATTCCTTGCCAAGAAGGACTCCTACCCGATAGCCCTCCTAATCACGCATAAGTTGCAGCGCTTGCGCAGGGGTGTGGGGCTTGGCCTGGGGTTCAAGGGCTGGGCTAGAGTGCGTCCTAAGGGTCCTAAGTGACTGCGCAATAGGTTGGTTCAGGGGCTGGGCTCGCTGGTAGGGTCCTAGAGGCTGAAAAAAATAGCCCATGCAGGTAGGAGTTCTCGGCCATGCTTAGGGGCTAGGGTTGGGGGCTTCGGCTTTTGGCTAGGGATGGTTTCCGTGGGTTCCTAAGGTCCAGTAGGGTGTCTAAGGGTGTTGGTCAGAGTTTGGCTCAACATGGTTCGAGGGTGGCTCGAGAAAATCGAAAGATGGCTCGGTGCTAACCAATAAGGGTCAAGTTAGGGTTTTAATAGCTAAAATAATTGGAAACACGGCTCACGGGGGTCGAGTCATGGTTCACGAGGGCTAAAATAATATAAAAAGACTAAGTTTTGAATTTAGGGATTTTATATTAAAGTTTGGGATTTTTCGGAATTAAAACGCCTTCAAAACGATTAATTGCAAATTAATTAAAAAGCCTAGTTTTAAAACTAAATAAAATTATGGGAATTTTAATTTAAGCTTAAATAATTATTTGGGACATGTTACAGTCAAAGAAATTAAGAAAACGTCAAAAACGTAAAATTATACGTCCAGGGGTAAAACGGTCTTTTTACATCTGAAAATTAGTAAACGTCATGGCAGTGTCCTAAATGCTATTTTATATGCTAATATGATTATTATTAATGAATATGGATGTATAATAATTTAACGTATAAAAATTATTAAACATCCATAATCATTGAAAATAATCATGTAATTTTTATGGTTTAATTATTGAACATTTAAAAGATATGTTGCATGTTTGGTTTCAAAAATGAAAACGATATGTATATGCATGATTTTTTTTAAATGATGATAACATGTTGAAGGACGTGAAGGCATTGTGACTAACACGATGATATGTTTGAAGTATCGTGAGGGTTATGGTCCCAGTGGGACCCCGACGATCGTAATTCCTTGGATACGGATATGTATATGTATATGATGATATGTTAATACGTAAGACCAAGGCCCAGTTGACCGGTGAGAGTGTTGCTGGTGTCCCCGCCGCCCAGTACTGTGGTTACATGTAGATGGATCCATCGCCCAACACGTATATGAAAGTCACAATCAACGATCTGAATTCAACAAACACGTATATGAACATGAATATGAATATGTATATGTTTATGATGGTACGAAAATGTTTATGATTTTACATGTTTATGAAAATAGTCAAGTTTAAAGTTTATGCATTATCATGAAAACGTTATTTTAAGTACAAGTAATTTTCACTGTTGCTTGTGGTTTTATATGTAGTATTTGTTATCAATGATATGATGTGTTGAGTCTTTAGACTCACTAGGTGTGATTGATGCAGGTGAGTATGATAATATTGTTGAGGGAGGCTTGGATACCTAATATGACTGGAATGAAGGTGCACATAACCCGAGGACCAGCGCTTCTATTTTCCGCATTTATGTTTAAGTTGATGTTAATAGATTTTACGACTTTTTATCTATACTTTTTGAGAGATTTACTTTTCAATTTTTATTGTTTTTTAGGTTTGATAAAACGATTAATGATTTCATTCTTTGAACTATTTTCTTTGATTTTCCAAATACTAGTTGGTTGGTTTATTTTAAAAATGGTGCAAAAGTATTTTATGTATATGTATATGTGTATGGCCGAATTATGAGAGATTAAAAAAAATAAAAAATTCTTGTACTTTTTAAGAAAAAGAATAAGCAGATGTTTCATACACACCTGGCAATCAATGAGAATCGAATTCGTGGCCTTGACTCCGATACCAATTTTAGAACCGAGCGCATGCCGTTTTACCAAAAGTTATAGTGAATTGCAATGGTGCAACTCAAATCTTTTAAACCTTATAACAGCTCAAGCATCATGACTCTCATATTCAATAAAATTCCTCAGTTCAAGCGCAAATATTCATGACTCTCATGCTCAATTAATCACTGGATTTAAATATGTGGTTATCATTATAATTTTGTTACTTGGCTATAAATTATTTGTCGTTCCTATTATATTGTTTTCAATCACATTGATGGGATCGGTTAGGGGGATAATCGTTGAGCTACAATAGTTCAGTTCTTGAAATATTGAACATTGATGAATTAAATCGAGTTTGGTTTTCAAACCAAGCGGAAGACACTCGAAATAATCCTTCATAAAAACCGATTAAACATTTTGTAAAGCATTTAAAATATATGCAAGTTGAATGAGTAAAAATATTTTGTTTGAAGCATCTATCAAACATTTGTATGCAATATTTTCATATTTGAATAACACATAAAATGCTTCAAGAATGCATCTTTAAAATAATGAAAATGATAAATAAATGCAATAAACAAATAGATACGAATTTTTTTATGGATGTTCGGAGATTTCAAATGCTTCTATGCACCCCTTCTTCCCTTGAGAAGGATCCACTAGAAGACTTTGATTTATACAACACCTTGTACAAGCCCACTCCAGTAGGACAGCACCCAACTAGAACTCCTAACACTCAAAATTGCAGGCAGCACCTCACAATTAGCATATTGTTTAATGTCTCATATGCAAAGACTACAAACACATTGTTTTACGTCTTTGTGTGAAGACTCACTCAACTACTAATTGAAGTTCAACTCTCTTGTATATGTGTGAGTGATTTTTTGTGTGAGTGATTTATCCTTTACAGTGTACATCTCAAATGTATCCTCACACAAAGGCTTGTGCTCTCAAATAACAGATTTCTTCATGCTAGCTGCTTATGCTTTGAATCTTCTTCAAAAGCTCTTGTTGGATTTTCAAGATGTTATATTTATAGATTTCAACAATGATATATACGTTGGATACAAGAATATGACCGTTTGGAAAGTTTCTGTACTATTTCTGAAACTACAAAGGTCAAATTCGCCTTGCTGGACATATTCCCGAGCTTAAACTGGTCGATTGGTCAGCTGGTCAACTCTGGTAAACTGGTTCCGTTTCTGCTGATCCGGTTCAGTTCAGTTCTGGTCTGGTTCAGTTCAACTGGTTTGGCTCAGTTCAATTTCAACTGATCTGGTCTAGTTCAACTGGTTTGGTTCAGTTCAGCTGGTTTGGTTTTAGCTGGTGTGCTGTAATCAATCAGTTTGTGCAGAGCCACTACATTCATCGTCATTTTTCAGTATCTTAGATTCGATTCAGACTTTGACTTCTAAATATGATTTGTGGATCATCGTTTTAACTTTCCAACAAATACCGAATCGCTTCATTTCAATAAATTAGCTAAGAGATATGACCAAAATACGGCAACTGCTCATACCAAACTGATTGTTGTTTTCGTGCAATCAGGTCGGTAATTCAGCGATCAGTTAGACATTGATAACATTCGATTTTGCTCAACTGACGTGAAATACGACTTGTTCCAAATTGAGTTTTCTGATCAGTCAAGTTAAAGGATTGTCATTTGAATCATCCGACTGAGAGATATCATCAAAATACTTAAGCTTATCAGAAATTCAGTTTGGCTAAATTTAGTTTCAGTTTGCTTCTTTTGTTTGCAACTTCACACATGAGTAAATATGTTAGAAATACAATAAAAAATTTTGTTAACATCAAAATCAAGATTGCGAACATAATATGTTCCAGCACACATGTTGAAATGTCTGCACTTTTTATTGCTTAAAAAGTACAAGAATTTTTTTTTTATTTTTATTTTTTTTAAAACACTCAATTTTCGGCCATATACATTTCCCACATGAAAATATTTTTACCCCTTAAATAAACATCAACCAACTAGTATTTTAAAAATCAAGTGAAGTAGCCATAAAAATGAAATCGTCGAATGTTTTACCAAACCTAAAAAGCAATAAGTTTGAAAAATATAGCTCATACTAAACCTCTCAAAAATCTCTCATAAACATAAATAAATAGTCTTAAAATCTTTTAACGTAAATCATTAATCATAAATCATAAATGCGGAAAAGTAGAAGCGATGGTCCTCGGGTTGTGTGCACCGACAGTCCAGCAAAATCAACCATCAAGACCCCAGTAATATTAACATCATCATTACCTGCATCCATCACACCTAGTGAGTCTAAAGACTCAACACACCATAATCTTTATGACAAGTAATACGTATAAAAACACATGCAACAGTAAAAAATACTTGTACTTAAAATAACATTTTCATGAAGATGCATAAACTTTAAATATGAACATTTTCGTAAACATTTTCATAAACATTTTCATGAAATGCATAACTTAAACCTTAACTTTTTCTTTTTCCTCAAAAATAACATAAAACCTTTTATCATGATCATAACATTTTTTCTTTTTCCTTTTCCTTTGTTGAATTCAGATCGTTAATTGTGACTTTCCTCAAACCTCAAAAAGTCGATGGATCCATCTACATGAAACCGCAGTACCGGGCGGCGGGGGACACCAGCAACACTCTCACCGGTCAACTGGGTCCTGGCCTATCCTCTTTCGAATAGAATACGAACGTCGGGGCTGCCTCTAGGGCTTTTACCATAAATGGGCTCACTCAGGGGTCTTTTTCTCTCACGATATTCCCATTCTTACCATTACCTCATACGTTACCTCATATCCTCTTATTCGTAATAATGGAAATACGATCGTCGGGCTCCCACTAGGATCATCACCCTCACGATATCTCCAACATTATCGAATTAGTCACAATTATTTCACTTCCTTCAACATTTACATTCTCATTACTTTATAAAAATCATGCATAGCATATAATTTTGTTTTTGAAACCAAGTATGCAACATGTCTTTTAAATGTTTTCCTTAAATCATAAAAAATCCCATAGACAGTTAAAAATCATAATTTAATCATGAACATTTCATAAACATATAAAAATAATCATAATATCATAATAACAGCATTTAGAGCACTGCCATGACGTTTACTAATTTTTAGGTGTAAAATGATCGTTTTACCCCTGGATGTAAAATTTCCCGTTTTTGATATTTTCTTAATTTCATTGACACTAACATGTCCCAAATAATTATTTAAGCCTACATGAATTTTTTCATATTTTTATTTAGCTTAAATCGAGGACTTTTAATTTATTCTTTAAGTATAGCCTATTACTGCGTTTTAATCCCGAATTAAACCAAAATTTAATATAAAATTCCCAAATTAAAAAATTAGACTTTTAATAATTATTTGAGCTTAAATATAATTTTACATAATTTTATTAAGCTTAAAACTATTCTTTTCGTTAAATTCATCGATTTGTTTTTAAACTTAGACGTACACCCTGGTTTTGACTCGTATGGACTCGAAACTTAACCAAAACTTACCAAACTTAGACCAAAGCTTAATAACACCTAACTAACCCATATACAACGAAATTCCAGCCCATTAAGTCCCTTGAACATGCCTAGGAAGCTACTGAATTTTTCTGCACAAGAGTCCTAGTCCTAATATGATTCGAACCTAGGCTAGCTTCGCCTCCAGCCCTTAACCACCATGTCCAGCCTCTACCCATCCCTCCTATGCAGCCCAATTAAGTCTAGTGTATCCTTCCTAACAGCAGCTAGCAGCCGTGACCCTCAAAGACTCCTAGTCGAAGAGTCCTTTCCCTTAATGAGTCTATTTTCGTTTTTATTCCTACCTGATTTTTTTCAGCCTTTAAACATACACCTAAGGACCCTTAAACACGTGAAAAAACGTCCCTACAAGTACCCCTACCATGGCAGCCCCTTTGTGCATCATTATGAGGATTTTTAAAAGATGAAAACACTAGTTTTGTGCATGTATAGCCATAAAAACGAAAATATAAAAGTTGCATCATGTTTTTCATGCAATCATGTTTCAAACACATAATATGGTGGGAAAGATGAGAAAAAGGATATTAAGGCGTGTCTTTGCGTATTTTACGCACGAAAAATCGTTGACGATTGCGAAGAACGGCGACGACAACCTTAGCTAGAAATCTTTCTTGAATTAAACAACTTTTCTTCCAACAATATTGAAGGTCTGGGTCGTGTCTTATTTGAAGAGAATTGTTGCTTGATCAAAATCTGATAAGTGCGTTGGAAGTGTGTGTGTGTCGTAGCTTTGAAGAGTTTTGGGGTGCCAAAATTATGAAAAGTGGTGTGAACTTTGTGTTCAAGGGTTTGGGGTGATTACAATATTATATATTAACAAAATCCTTAATTAAGCTTAGGCCTATTAAGCTCATAATTTAGGCCCATTAGTTTTAATTAGGATTTAGTTAAAATATTAAAATAGTTTTGTTAAAAATAAGTTTGTGCTTTTATTAGCCGAGTTGCCAAAAAGTTCGTATTTTTGTTGAAAAACCAACACCGATAAAATTTATGTCCCGGCATATAAAAATCACATCAAAAACTCCTTATTTTCAAAAATAAGAAAAACCATCAATCATATTTTAAATAATTAAAAATAATTATTTAATAAAATATTTTCTATTTTTTTAGTCATCGGTCTCCATTCCTCGATTGCAACTCGAATAACCTTTTAAAATACATTTTAATGCAACCATGTAGAAAATTATATTTTAAACATGCAAATATGCACAACATAATTAATTCATGCAATTAAAATATTCAATTAAAATACAAGAGAATTTAAATAATTTGTATGCATGTGGTTCGCGTGGACCTTTAAATTTTCGAGGCGTTACAAACTTCCTCCCTCAAATTGAATTTCGTCCTCGAAATTCGCTTATCCTTAATAACCCAACGTTTAGACTTAGTTCTAGTATCCCAAAAGTCCACGCATCCGCTGCGCTACTCTAATCAAACTTAAGTTCTAGAATGTCCTTACGTCTCCTTGATCCCAAATAAGTTTTTCTTCTAAATCCTTATTTTGCAATTCGCAACTTAAAAAGACCCATAATGACTTCGTGTTGTTACTATTATAAAATAGAATTTCAACTTTTCTTAAAATTTCCAAAATAAAAATATGGATGACCACGCTTATCGTATATTACTTTCCTTATTTTATACCCAAAATATTCATCAACTTATCATATTTCAATCTTAAAATCCCAAACGCATCCGCTAACGTTTAAATTTTCAAGCCTAATATCGATTTATCCTTAAAACCCTTGATTAACATCCCTTATAACGTTATAACTTAAGTATCCTAAGGTTCTAAATATTCTTTTAAGCCCAAATCATCAAAAATCTCTATCATTAAACCCATTCAATTCTTACTTATCGCTAAACTAGTCTCCAAATTCCTTAATAATTACAAAATTAATTCTTAATTTCCTCAAATATTATCTCATTTGGTCCTTAATTTCGAAAATCCTACAATTAACTCATAAGTTTTTGGCATTCTTAATTTTTTTCTACAAGTTTCCCATAACATAATTTCGAAAATTTTAAACTTATTTACCCCAATATCAATTACTATAACCAATCTTATCTTTCATCAAACTTAAAATCCCAATTTATACATTTTCTTACTTCCCAAGTCATCGCAGTCTTCGAATCATTATTCCTTATTTCTAATTCCCAAAATTAATTCAACTAGTAACCACGAATCATAAATATATTCTTAAAAAATCTACATGTCCCAAAAGCATTCATAATATTCACGATTAACTTATCGCCCGAAGAGTAGAACATTAATACTAAAACCCAAAAATCAACATTGTCCAATTCCACCACGAAGCCAACATGCGTTGAAATCAAATAATTTTTTATTTCATATCGTATCACGTATAAAAATTCTAAAGCATATAAATCATATATCCTCATAAAGCAATTAGGCATGTGACATAAACATATAATTCATGTAATTATGGAGGTAACAACATATATATCATATAAAACATGTAAAACTTACATATTGAGGCATGACGACTGAGCTTCCCGGCACTGATGGTGGCACAACCCTATACAGAACCATTGCTCTGATACCAACTGAAACATCTGCTCTTTTTATTGCTTAAAAAGTACTAGAAATTTTTTAATTTTTATTTTTTTAAAACACTCAATTTTCGGCCATATACATTTCCCACATGAAAATATTTTTATTAAATAAACATCAACCAACTAGTATTTTAAAAATCAAGTGAAGTAGCCATAAAAATGAAATCGTCGAATGTTTTACCAAACCTAAAAAGCAATAAGTTTGAAAAGTATAGCAAATACTAAACCTCTCAAAAATCTCTCATAAACATAAATAAATAGTCTTAAAATCTTTTAACGTAAATCATGAATCATAAATCGTAAATGCGGAAAAGTAGAAGCACTGGTCCTCGGGTTGTGTGCACCGACAGTCCAGCAAAATCAACCATCAAGACCCCCAGTAATATTAACATCATCATTACCTGCATTCATCTCACCTAGTGAGTCTAAAGACTCAACACACCATAATCTTTATAACAAGTAATACGTATAAAATCACATACAACAGTGAAAAATATTTGTACTTAAAATAACATTTTCATGAAGATGCATAAACTTTAAATATGAACATTTTCGTAAACATTTTCATAAACATTTTCATGACATGCATAACTTACACCTTACATTTTTCTTTTTCCTCAAAACATAACATAAAACCTTTTATCATGATCATAACATTTTTTCCTTTTCCTTTGTTGCATTCAGATCGTTAATTGTGACTTTCCTCAAACCTCAAAAAATCGATGGATCCATCTACATGAAACCGCAGTACTGGGCAGAGGGGGACACCAGCAACACTCTCACCGATCAACTGGGCCCTGGCCTATCCTCTTTCGAATAGAATACGATCGTCGGGGCTCTCTCTGGGGCCTTTTCTCATAAATGGGCTCCCTCTGGGGCCTTTTCCTCTCACGATATTTTCATTCTTACCGTTACCTCATACCGTTACCTCGTATCCTCATATTCGTAATAATGGAAATACGGTCGTCGGGCTCCAAATGGGACCGTCACCCTCACGATATCTCCAACATTATCGAATTAGTCACAATTACTTCACTTCCTTCAACTTTTACATTCTCATTACTTTATAAAAATCATGCATAGCATATAATTTTGTTTTTGAAACCAAGCATGGAACATGTCTTTTAAATGTTTTCCTTAAATCATCAAAAATCCCATAGACATTTAAAAATCATAATTTAATCATGAACATTTCATAAACATTTAAAAATAATCATAATATCATAAAAACAACATTTAGAGCACTACCATGACGTTTACTAATTTTTAGGTGTAAAATGACCGTTTTACTCCTGGACGTAAAATTTCCCCTTTTGACATTTTTTTAATTTCATTGACACTAACATGACCCAAATAATTATTTAAGCCTACATGAATTTTTTCATATTTTTATTTAGCTTAAATCGAGGACTTTTAATTTATTCTTTAAATATAGCCTTTTACTACGTTTTAATCTCGAATTAAATCAAACCTTAATATAAAATTCTCAAATTAAAAACTTAGACTTTTAATAATTATTTGAGCTTAAATATAATTTTATATAATTTTATTAAGCTTAAAACTATGCTTTTCGTTAAATTCATCGATTTGTTTTTAAACTTAGACGTACACTATGGTTTTGACTCATATGGACTCGAAACTTAACCAAAACTTACCAAACTTGGACCAAAGCTTAATAACACCTAACTAACCCATATACAATCAAATTCCAGCCCATTAAGTCCCTTGAACATGCCTAGGAAGCTACTGAATTTTTCTGCACAAGAGTCTTAGTCCTAATATGATTCGAACCTAGGCTAGCTTCGCCTCCAGCCCTTAACCACCATGTCCAGCCTCTACCCATCAATCCTATGCAGCCCAATTAAGTCTAGTGGATCCTCCCTAACCGCAGCTAGCAGCCGTGACCCTCAAAGACTCCTAGTCAAAGAGTCCTTTCCCTTAAGGAGTCTATTTTCGTTTTTATTCCTACCCGATTTTTTCAGCCTTTAAACATACACCTAGGGACCTTTAAACATGTTGAAAAACATCCCTTCAGGTACCCCTACTATGGCAGCCCCTTTGTGCATCATTATGAGGAGTTTTAATAGATGAAAATACTAGTTTTGTGCATGTATAGCCATAAAAACGAAAATATAAAAGTTGCATCATGTTTTTCATGCAATCATGTATCAAACACATAATATTGTGGAAAAGATGAGAAAAAGGATATTAAGACGTGCTTTTGCGTATTTTACGCACGAAAAATCGTTGACGATTGTGAAGAATGGCGACGACAATCTTGACTAGAAATCTTCCTTGAATTAAACAACTTTTCTTCCAACAATATTGAAGGTGTGGGTCGTGTCTTATTTGAGGTGAATTGTTGTGTGAGCAAAATCTGAAAAGTGCGTTGGAAGTGTGTGTGTGCCGTAGCTTTGAAGAGTTTTGGGGTGCCAAAATTATGAAAAGTGGCGTGAACTTTGTGTTTAAGGGTTTGGGGTGATTACAATATTATATATTTACAAAATCCTTAATTAAGCTTAGGCCTATTAAGCTCATAATTTAGGTCCATTAGTCTTAATAAATATTTAGTTAAAATATTAAAATAGTTTTGTTAAAAATAAGTTTGTGCATTTATTATCCGGGTTGCAAAAAAGTTCGTATTTTTGTTGAAAAACCAACACCGATAAAATTTATGTCCTGACGTATAAAAATCACTTCAAAAACCCTTTATTTTCAAAAATAAGAAAAACCATCAACCATATTTTAAACAATTAAAAATAATTATTTAATAAAATATTTTCTATTTTTTCAGCTCTCGGTCTCCGTTCCTCGATCGCAACTCGAATAACCTTTAAAAATACATTTTAATGCAACCATGTAGAAAAGTATATTTTAAACATGCAAATATGCACAACATAATTAATTCATGCAATTAAAATATTTAATTAAAATACAATAGAATTTAAATAATTTGTATGCATGTGGTTCGCGTGGACCTTTAAATTTTCGGGGCGTTACACATGTTTTAACAAATTCCTAACATTTTTCTCTGGTATTCCAAAAACTTCAATTCATACTTAATTCAAATAGTATAAGGGTGTCAATTCGGTTGGGCCGGGTGGATTGGATTGGGTGGATCAATAGTACTATTCAAAAATTGTCCAACCCAAACCCAACCCGAACTCGAGCCAATCCGAAAACACTCAACCCGAACCCAAAGCAACCTGATTAACCCAATTTCGAATTTTTTTTAAATTTTTTTAAATAAAATTCAAACAAAATAATATTTTAATTTAAACACATAATAACAAAATCTCTCTCATATATATGATTTAAATTTGAAAGTTTAATAGTAGAAAAATAAAATATATTTACTAAATTAAATAAACAATGATTAAAAAATAAAAATTATTCAAAATAAATATTAAATTACGAAAATTTATGATATAAATATATAATAAATATTTTTTCAGACATACAATATACAAAAATATAGTCAATATTTATTAATTTTTTTAAAAAAAAAATTTTAAAATTTTCGGGTCAACCCAACCCGATCATTTTTTTCGGGTCAGCTATCGGGTCCAACCTGATCTGACAGAACCCGAAAACCTCAAACCCAAACCTGGTTTTTTTCGAGTTGAATTGTATCGGATTGGTGGATCGTATCTGATTTTGACACCACCCTTATCAAATATGACCATGTTTGGCAAGGTAAAATAGACTTGCCTATCCCCGAACCCAAGTAATTAACCGATTTTTTTCCATGCACATGTGTTTGACATTGGACTAAATAATAATATGTAATAGCTATGATTCATAAGGTGGTCGTGCCGGAGTGGTTATCGGGCATGACTAGAAATCATGTGGGCTCTGCCCGCGCAGGTTCGAATCCTGCCGACCACGTTGTATTCTCATTATTTTCTTTTCTTTTCATTTCTTTATTTAATTAATAATTATTTGTTAATATTTTATTTAATATTTTTCTGTTGAAATTCTTAAATTAATAATTACTTTGTTTATTCGGCATTATTTCTTTAAAACAAAATTGATTAAGTTTTATAGTTAATGATTTGCTGGTCCAACAATATAACCATGTATAAAATATAAATGGAATTATGATTATTTCATAAAATATGATGTAATAGGTTTCTTACAAGTCAGTCCCACTAATATATATTTGTGTGACAACTGCAGTAAAATTTTTTTTTTTACACAAAAATTGATTTTTTTCATATATCGGGTCG
The DNA here is from genome assembly GCF_012295235.1 of Primulina huaijiensis. NCBI lineage: Eukaryota > Viridiplantae > Streptophyta > Magnoliopsida > Lamiales > Gesneriaceae > Primulina > Primulina huaijiensis. The sequence goes on from NC_133323.1 coordinate 16,373,900, forward strand.
AGTTAGAGATTTGTCTCACATAATTAACCCGTAAGACTGTTTCATATGAGTTTTGCGTGATATATAAGGGTGTGGTTAAGTTGTTGTCTCGAGAATATTATCTATATTACATATAACGGTTGAGACCCTTAGTGGTATGAGTTTGTGATATCAATAGATTTTTATGAAAATATAATATCCATTTTGATAAATAGTATTTCTATACAATTTACTTATACCTACAATATCTAATCCACTTTTAAAATTAAAAAATCTATATATTATCTTTACAAATTAAATATTTAATATAATTACGTTATTTTTATCCAAATAATAATAAAAACTAACAAAATTTTATGAATCAATTCAATTTATTAATGATCATGATCACAATTCATATACATAATGTAGTGTGTTGAAACATTTAATGTTCGCAATCTTGATTTTGATGATAACAAAACTTGCAGTTTTGTTACTAACGAATTTACCTAAGTGCGCAGAAAGCTGAAACTAATCAGACTTCGAACTGATCAGTTAACGAGCCAAAACTGAAGTTATCAAGATGCAAACTGAAAGTGACAACTGATTGCCCAAACTAAACCAATCCAACTGAAATATCAAAGACCAGTTCAGTTGATAAGTAGGTTAAGCAGAAGACCTTAAGAAGCCCGGCCAGCTGATGAAGAGTTCAACTGATGAAGAGCCAAAATGACCAATTCAACTGAGTCAGTGAAATCAGTTTAACTGATGAGTCAACTGATTTCACCACATCAGTTCAAGACCCGTTCAACTGACCAGTTCCAAGCATCAAGTAGGAGCCAATCAGCTTGCAGAACACGACAAGCTTATCTAAGTGGAATCTAGTTGTGAACAAGGGTATAAAAGCAAATGTCCGATCAAAGGACAATAATGAACGTTGCAGCAAAGCTTAAAGTCGAGACGTTCCAGAATGGCTGTGAGAAAGGACAAGACACAAATATCGAGGAACGAATTCAAACTACAACGGACATATTTGATGAGTTTTGATGAATGGTCACATAATCTCTATAAATACAAGATCAAAACCATCAACAAAGAGAGTATGTGAAGATCAGCAAAGGAGAGAAAAATAGAACATGCCATCAGCTTAGTTTAGAAGCACAATTCTCTCAGTGTGTGAGAACACTTTCGTGTTATATTCATAGATCAGTTCTCACACACGCACACACACCATCACTCACATATACACAGAGAATAGAGCGTATTGAAAAGCTGAGTGAGTCTTGAACAAAGACAATAAACTTGTATATGTAGTCTTTGCATCTGAGACATTAAACAATATGTTGATTGTGAGGTGATGCCTACAATCTTGAGTGTTAGGAGTTCAGTTAGGCAGTAGCGTAAGTCCTAAGTTGAGTGGATTTGTACAAGGTGTTATATAAGTCAAAGTCTTCTAGTGGATCCTACCCGAGGTGGTAGAAAGGGTGACATAGGAGCAGTTGAAGTCTCTGAACATCCATAAACATATCTTGTATATTTAACTGTTTAACGTTTGTTTTTAAACTGACTGGATCAGTTCGAGCTAACATCAGTTCACACCATAACTGAACTGATAAAAGCAAGAATTGATCCCCTTTATTTCAGTTAATCAGTTTACGCAAGCTAAAAGCTTTAAACTAATCAGCTTTCTTAACGAATGATTACTTCGAGTATTTTTTGTTTGGTTTGAACACCAAACTCGATTTAATTCATTTGTGTTTACATTCTTAAAACACGAGCTATAGCAGCTCATTGAGAATATTGTATTTGAAACACCCTCACAGGTGCCCAAAACCGATCCCATCATAGTGCCCAAAAACTAGTACACATAAACCACATCCATGATTGAAATAATTTAATTAATATTTAGGTGATGTATGTTATGTGTTAAATTATTTTTAAAAGTATATATATTTATTTATTTATTTATGCAATTTAAGATATTTTCATGGGTTTTTTGTTTTCAGACGAATGTTTGATACCGAACCGAGAAAGGAGATCGGAGACGATTAAAATGTTAAAAAAAAGTTATATTTTATTTAAACCGAGAATCTAGGCATTTTAAATTATTTATGAATTTTAGCAATTAAAGGTTAAATTTAATTTATCGAGTGTGATAAAAGTATGTTAAGTATTTTAATTAGTAAAATTTGAAAATAAGAAATTTAAATACTTTCACTTGAAATACAATATTTTAATAATTATTTTTATGACTTAATTAATTAAATTATGTAGTATTTAATTATAGGTAGAATTTAAAATTTGTATAACTCTTAATTTCAAAAATTTGAGGGCTTAATTTATAATTTAAATCGTGATTTAATCAACCTGATTACCTGCTATTATTTTATTTAAATAAGAGGTAGAGTCCTACCCAAATTCATTCAAAACTCACGCCACTCACACACACCACACCAAGAACACACACACACACTTGGCTGAGAAATCCTTCAAGGCTAGGGCTTGGGTTTTCGGTTTTTCTCCTAGCAGAAACATAGGGCGATTAACACACAACATCAATTGGCAAATTTTGTCTCTTTTCAAGCCATAAAACATAGCAAACCGTCTTCGTTCGGCCTCCGTTTTCCCACGCGTTCATTTGTCGATATTTCGTGCATTTTAACGCAAAGACATGTCTAAACCTTTCTTTTATACATCGATCATGTTATATACTATATTTTTGACATAAAATATGCATGCAAACTCATTAATTTGATTATATGTATGTTAAAACTTGATTAAAACTTTTGATCTCCGCCTTCGTTGGGCAGTACCTATGGCTTGTTGCTACATGTTGTTATGTTTTAGGATGTGTTTAGATGTCATTAGGTTACCCATGATGGGGTCAAGAGACTGCTAGTGCAATATAAAACGAAACAAGTACACAACCACGCACGTAGGGGCTAGATCGTGGGTTTCACGTCGGGTTCAGTATAGGGCTGGGCTAGGGCTCATGACTAGGGTCTAGGTGGTCTTAGGGTCCCGGGGTAATCCTGGTACTTGTCGATTAAGGGCTGGTCCAATGGAAAAGCGGCTGGAGCCGAAACTTGAGCTGCACGCGTAAGGGAGTCGCTGGTGAAGGGCTTATGATTTTTTGTGTAGGTTATGGGTTGTGCGTGTGTATGGGCTGGAAAGGGCTGGACCATAGGATTAATTTATGTCTAAGGATCAAGTCTAGGGCTTGGTTCGGGTTAGAATCGATAGGAAGTCATACATAATGCATAAGTGCTACATCGTCACTCTTTGGGTACCTTGTGTCTATATTGTTCGTTGAGCGTGGTACGGGGTTCGGGGCTAGTTTAGGGCCTTAGGCAGTAGGTTAGGATGTACTTTATGTATGGGTCGAGTCCCGAGTCGATTGGTACGCCCTAAGTAGTACTATTTAATTCGAGAATCGTACGTGTCCGAATGCACTTTAAGAGCTATTTTGGGTATAAATTTTAGTATGTTAGGGAGAATGTCCAAAGAAGATCCAAAGAGGTTCACGATGTTCGTAGGTATGTATGACGTGAAAAATAATAATTTTTGAGGTATGTCATGTGATCAAATTATGTTACGGGTTTAGAAGCCATAGAACGTGTCCGGGGGCCTCTCCAACGTCTTCGGAGGAATTATGTTATGTTAGGGAGCAGACCTCCAGTCCAAGGGCTGTGGTGATTCCTGCCAGCCCAGTATTATAGTTTAGTTTGATCAAACGATTTATGTTATGAGCCACTTGCATTGAACAGAACTCTACGCAAAATGATTTATAATTACAATTATTATGACGAGCATAAAAATCGGATTTTATAAAATTGTTTATGCAGGAAAATCATGTTATACATATTTATGTTTATATTATGCTATGTACGAGTTATGTTAAAATTGCATGAATTTTATTTATGCATGATGAGTCATTAGACTAACTAAACTTGATCGGTGCGGATGATGTGGTTGAGGAGGCTGGAAGTGGTGACCAGTGAGCATGCTCGGGCCAGTGACAGTACAAACCCGAGTACCTTGTAGTTCAATAGCGTTTTAATTATGCACGTTTAAAACTATTTTCTTAAATTTTACGCTTTAGCATTGGTGACTAGTAAGTTGAGATTTTCATATTATGTTGGATTTTCAAATTATGGTGGATGTTTTAACTTGGATTTTATAGTTGTGGTTTAAAATGATGGAGTTTTAATATTAATTTTATTTTAGTATGCGTGGTGACCGTTAAATTTTTTTACGAGTTATATTTATAATAAATTATTTAATAAGAAATTTTAAAATTTTTCGCAAATATTAAAATACTAGTATTTTAAGATAAAGTTCATCACACATAATCGTCGCTATTTTACGAGCTAGATCTCATAGCATATCTACCTGCCACTGTTGGTCGGCAACTGAATATATTGTCGGCAATTAATGAGGAATGTGGTGGTTGATTGTTGGGGTTTTTTTGGTTGCCATAATAAATGACAAAGCATTGAGACGTTGAGGGACCTCTTCCCTATAAATAGAGCTCATCTTCCCCATTCTTATCACCCCAAAATTCATTCAACTCTGCTCTTGAACATTTCTTCTTCTTTGAGTATGTAGGCTTATAATATTTGTGAGATGTTTTCTGTATTAAGAGAGTGCGCATATGAAAAAGATTCATACAAAGGATATCATAGTTGATGTTCTGACCAAGCCAATGAACATTAACAAGTTTGATTAGTGTAGATCCTCAAGTGATCCAGCAGAAACGTAAGCAACAGGTAATGACAATATTGAAAAGATGTGTGAAAACGTATTTGATTCTCAATCAAATCTCCAAGTGAGAGAAATGTCGGCAATTAAAGAGGAATGAGGTGGTTGATTGTTAGAAATTTTTGGTTGTCATACAAGCGTAGAGGCGTTGAGGGAGCTCTATCCCCTCTCCCATTCTTATCATCTCAAAATTCATTCAGCTTTTCTCTTGAGCATCTCTTGTTCTTTGAGTGTGTAGTTCTATATTATTTGTGAGGTGTTTTGTTCTCTTGTATTAAGAGAGCGTATGTTCTCTTTGAAAACATAGTGAGTGATTGTACACCATAAATATTATAGTGTTATTCTTTTCATATTGTCCATGGTTTTTACTCATATAATTTTCAGGGGTTTTCCATGTAAATCTCGATGTCAAATTTTATTCATTATTGTCTTATTATTATCTCAAGTTACCGCACATGAGACCAACATACATAACAAATGATACACCATTTTGAATTTTGTTTACCCAAGAATCTCTCTTTATAATACAATATAAAATATTAATATTAACATACAAATAAAGCTGATTATAGAGAAACACGAAGAACATTATCTAAATTCGATTTAATCCGATAGTGACACAATCCGCTTGTATCAGAGAAATCACAAAGAGAATAATAATACAATGATCTGTGTACTCAAATTTATATTACTCGTACTCTATGTATTATAAGGGTGTCAATTCGGGTGGGTTGGATGAGTTGGGTCGGGTTGAGCAATAATACTATTCAAAAATTGCTCAACCCGAACCCGAGCCAACCCGAAAACACTCAACCGAACCGAATCAACCCGATTTCGATTTTTTTTAAATTTTGTTAATTTAAACACATAATAACAATATCTCTCTCGTATATATGATTTAAATTTGAAAGTCTAATTGTAGAAAAAAAAATAATTTACAAAATCAAATAAACAATTGTTTAGAAAATAAAAAATGTTCAAATAAATATTAAATTATGAAAATTTATGATATAAATATACAATAAATATTTTTTCAGACATACAATATATAAAAATATAGGAAATATTTATTAATTATATTTTTTTAAAAAAAATAAAATTTTCGGGTCAACTCGAACCCAACCCAACCCAACCCTATCATTTTTTTCGGGTCAGCTATCGGGTCCAACCCGATTTGACCCGAACTCGAAAATCCCAAACCCAAACATGATTTTTTTCGGGTTGAATCGTGTCGAGTTGGTGGGTCGTGTCTGATTTTGACACCCCTGATGTATTATAAATAACATGATTTTTATTTCAATCTATGTTATATGCTAGATGAATCAGATTATTATTTTTCCATAAAACAACCTCCAATAACATTTGCCTTACATACTTTATAATTTTAATAAAGCAAAATTGCATAAGATCTTAGTTTATATATTTATCTATTTGCAATTTCAGTAACTTATATTAAATTTTTTTAGTTTTAGTTCATTATATTTGTTTAATTGATTAGTTTGTTTTTAATTTTTTTCAGTGCCACGACGTCATGATTTTGATGTGACACGAAGTAATATTTTCATAAAAAAGATTTAAAATAGTATATTGAACGAAAATCACAATTTTATCTAGGAGTAGCAACGACTCAGGTCCAACTAAACCGAGACTCGTCAGTCCCTCATTATGTCGGTTAATAATATTGCCATTTTTGTTTTTGCATTTATTTTATTTCTATCGCGCCGTCGGCTGAGCATACTTGGATCACGAGTCGAAAGCCCCCTCCCTCCACGCTCGGACAATGGGAAACGGCAATAATAAGGACGACGAATCGAGTTGCAAGAAGTACGGCGTCCCACTCTACGGAGCCGCGTGGGCTCCACTCGCCGCCGGGATTTCGGACTCGACCGCTTCTTCCTCCGTGAATGGCCACGTCGTCCTCTCCGGAGGCGGCGGGGAAGGACGCAGCGGCATTCCTAACGCGCTCCTTGTGGCCGCCTTGGACCTCGGTTCAAATTCTCTCTCTGATCAGCCCGTAAGCCTGTCAATCAATGAAGGCGCATAATTAATTATGTTCATATTTTTTTTAGATGCATATTTCGTTAATTGTGTTTGTGAGATGATTTAAAGTTCTACTTTATGATCGAATCTTAATTATAACTTTTAACTTGTCAGAGAATTGGAGTTGGAGTGGTTGGATCAATTTCATTCTTTTGATCAGATCGAAGTAAATGAATCGACGGGACAATTTTTTTGTTGTTCTGGGTGGTGTTCGTACGGATTTATTAGAATGTTACTTGATTTTGTAATCCAGTTATTCTTTTTTTTTTTGGGTGATAATATAGACAAATTAGAAGGATGTTTATAGCTGCCGCTGATATATTTTTTTGGGGGTTGGGGTGCTCCTTTTATCTTTGAACCATCTTATTATATGACACGATTGAAGACATTGGAAACTGTTATTTCGGATTGTTTGAATAGTTTCTGCTGTTGTCTTTCATTTACACTTTCTTTTAGGTTCAAGTGTAAATATTTGCTTGGTATCTGTACTTTTCTTTTGTTTACTTTTCGGTTGGGTCAATTATAAATGTATGCCTTGTATACTACAAGGTGGCAAAGCTTGGAACTGGTAGTGATTTGCCATACAGAATTGCTGTTCATCCTGGAGGTGAAGGTGTTATTTGTTCATTGCCTAAAAGTTGCAGGTATATTGTGCCATATAATATTCTTGAACAGACATTCATTTAGTGGCTTCTAGTTTTGTCTTTACTAGTCCTGGATTAATTGTGTTCAAAAAATCGAGTCAGGAATTTCTGATTTATATCCTACATGAGCGAGGGTGGAGAATATGATAGAACTTCTCCTATGATCAACCAAATCCATAGTCTGCATTGCTCTTCTATTGATATTTGTGTTACTTTAACATGTAAGGAACAACGTTTCAGAGAATATTTCACGGAGAACTTTTCATTATCATATTTTACTATTGTTTCTTTAGAATGGTATATAAGCTCCTTGTCGAGGAACCAATTAGAAGTTAATGATACACTATAAGATCTGCCAGTTATTCTATCTTCTGAATATGCACGGGAGTCTCCTGCTGTGCTTGCTTTTTCTGTATATAAGATTATGGAGTTAATAGTAGGAGTTGACTGTTGAGCTTAAACTCAAATTTAAAAAAGTTCTATAAATTTCCAGTATTGCTTAGCAGCCACACTGGTGAAATAAGTAAATGTAATGCTATTCTGACAAGCCCTTTGCATTCAGTTTTTGGCAGATGTTTGTTATTGAAGTATGTGTTATATTTGGATAATCATATGGTCTTTCTTGTAGGTGGTTTGAATGGGAAGCGAACACGAGTGAGGACAAGCATAGTTTGAGTCTAAAGTCATCTGAGAAAGTCCTTCAGCAATTAGAAGATGTTGGGCAACAATTGGGAATTACCTTTAACCCTGAGGGAAATTTACTAGCTGTTGGTGGTGAGGTATAGTCGTATAGAACTTGGATATTTTTTGATCTTTCAAAAGCATAATGTTGAAGACCATATATACTGCATCTTTTGGCTTGAGACATAGAAAAACTTTGTTGATACGTACCAGCAATCAATGGAGCATGAATGGGATCTTTCTTTTTTATGGGAAGAATTAAGAAATCAATAACAAGATATAACGATTTTTTAAATAGTATTGATTAAAAATCTATTTTTAAAAATCTGAGTAAGTGTTCTACTTGGCCGAGGCAGTTTGGTCCTCCCTTCTTTCCTTCCTCAACATCAAAATTATTAAGTTTTATAGTGCTACATTCATTGTATATTCATCTTTGTGTTGATTTATTATAATAATGTTATCATCGTGTTTTTTTGCTTTAGTGGTCTCAGAATGAGAGAGATATCGGTTTCTCGATACAGTTGGTGACTTTTTTTTACCAGGACTTGGCTTTACTTATGCCTTGTTTTTCTTAATAGCCAGTGATAATGGACTTCATTAGGTGGATTCTCTTCTTATAACATGAGACATACTGGTTTCATTTTACATAATAGCCGGTTTTAAGAAATAAGTTATTTAATTGCAAATCTTTTTATGCTTATATTTCAAAAATAAAAACAGTGTCATCACAGTTTCCTATTTTTACAAGAAAAGTGTTGTTTTGTGGCTATTGTGGTTAACATTTAACTTATTTGGTGCTGCACAGGATGGCAGGCTAAGGATTTGTAAATGGCCAAGCATGGAAACTACCCTGGATGAGTCTAGTGGCCATTCTTCTGTGAAGGATTTAGATTTCAGGTTCTGTGTACTTGATTTATTGCTTGAGTTGGACACTGCATTTGAATTATTGGAAGGAAATGGTATCATAACATGAGCTCTAATACGATGCTCTTGAGTGACTCATGCAGCCCCGACGGGAAGTTTCTTGTCTCTGTGGGAAGTGGCCCTGGAAGGATCTGGAATGTCGCATCGTCAACATCAATTGCTTCTCTTCCGAAGGAAAATGTATTACTACTTTTATGCAGTTATGATAGTAGACAATATTCATTTTATTTATAATCCATTCTAAAAATGTTGTTAATTTTTTTGGGGGGTTGTGTTTGTGAGAGCAAAAATGTGTGAAGATATATATCATAGGACAGATCATCACACCTGCATGCTCTCTTTGTTCCTTCAGTTTCTGCTATATACTCAGGATGCTAAAGAATGTTGTGCTTCAGATGGACATCTGTTAGGATTGGTGAAGGTGTTTGGAGGGGGTGAATAAACACCTCAACAATTTTTCTTCTTCTATGAGCTAAGGAGATGTCAGCTGGTGTTAACAGTCAAAATTAGATATCGATCTTCTAAGTTCAGTGGACAACTAGAAAATCAATGCGTGAAGTACAACCAAACATAGTGAACTAAATAAAATTAGTAGACCACAATCACTAAATAGCTAAGGAGTACTGCAACTGAAAATAAATAACATAGAGATTGTTTATGGATGTTCGAAGAACAAATCTCTTCTACATCTCTTATTCTTCTGTTTCCAAAAGTATTTTACTAAAAGACTTTGATAGTTACAAAAATTGCTATCACCCTTTTAGTAGGACCTACCACTGCCTAACTGAAACTCGTATTAACTTTTCACAACTAAAATCAATCTGCTTAAAAAGAATCTTTCTGTCAGTTACATAACTCACCCAAGATACAATATAAATTTGATACACTTGTGAATAAAAAGTTAAGCACAGATGATCCTTAAAATAAATCGGATATGACTTTATGCGTGTGCTTGTTAATTTCAGCAGAGCTTCTCAGATAGTAGATGTAAGAGATCGTAGAGTGTGTAGAGAATTTGATGAATCTTGAGATGACCTTATAAAGAGAATTTGCAACAATCAGATTTGAACGACTATAATCTAGTCGTACTAGGGCCATAACAGAAATGGTACTAGATGCCACGTGTCATTCGTATTTTACCAAAAATAGTATGAAGCAACAAATGCCTGGAGTACTGACATGAAACGACCATAAAGTTTGTCTTTTATTCCAAGAACGTTCTATGATGATCGGGTTTATTGATTATCTGTTTTCACTATCTAAGGAAACATATCAGATATCGGCCGATATAATGATTCAGTAGACAACAGAGATATTTGGATCAGTCAGTAGAGACTTCGTTTTCTTTGATTTGGTAGACCACAAAAGTTAAGAAAAAATCTTCTGAAATATGCGTGAGGAGTCTTCTGAAATGTGCGCGAGAGGTCTTCTTAAATATGGTCTGCTGGATTTTTTGTTTGATGGATTTATTACTTATATACTTTTATGATTTGTAACACATCACCAAAACTTTTGAATACCCAACAATTTTTCTCTCTTTGGTGATGTCAGAATTTAGCACATTATAATAGTCATATATGATTTATATAAATAATCATAGAATCAGATACGTACAAGTCAAGACTCAAGATAAAAAATAATTAAAGGGTTATGTTGTGGGATGAATATCCCTTGTTTCGGCAGGTACCCTATTTTCTTCTTTGGCATTTGTACTCTCCGGCCTTTCCTCATTTTTGGTATCGGCCTCCTTTATATACTGCACATTATCGAGCTTCTCAGAGAGCTCTTGACGACTCTTTTGCCTACTGTCTGCAAGTTTATTCTGATTTACAACCACAGTAGCATGAGAATCCATCAAGTTGGCCTTGAATTGCAGAAAGGATCCGTGAAGAGTCATGAAATCATGTTGGAGAGTCTCCACATGTGCAAGAATTTTTGTTCTGAAATTTTCAAAGTTGTGAAGCCATCAGAGATACCATGCTTAGTTTCCTTAACCAATATTTGCAGAGTCTGACCCATATGTTCAGGATCGGCCAACTTTGCTTCAACTGGAGGAACAAACTCGGATTTAGGGGATGAGGCCTTTGATCTTGCCATTCTGTTATGAACAGCTTGAAGCCTAGCAGCCACGTCTTTTGGAGTTGAACAGGGGATGTTCTCTGGACATCTTCCATAGTAGCAACTTCAGTGACAACCATTTCTTGAGATACAATAGGAGGAGAGATTATATGATCTAGCCTTTCATGCATCTCTCGTGGATGTGCCTCAAGAAGATTGAGAGCTCAGGAAGAGAAGAAGTTTGGAGTTGAGTTTCTGGAGGAGGTGGCAGAAATCGGATCTTCTGGAGCTGGAGCTTGCCGAGGATCAGCCATGGTGTTATCAACAGAAAGTGCCATTTGGGCAATGGAATTAACAATATTCCCAATTGACAATGCTAAGTTTCTGGTAGATAAAAGAGGAGGATTGCTGAGGTTGTGCAGTAGTGAACTTGACAATTGGAGAAGGTGCAGGAGTACTGGATGCAGTCTAGATTTTGCAACTTTCTCTACTGACTTGTCATAAATGTGCAGAGAAGCATGTGCCTTAGAAGCCATTATGACAACAAATTCAAGTTCCATCATAGCAAGAGTGGATAGAATTGCTGAGTTGTAGAATAACTGCAGCATCATGATAGGCGGTTGGGCTCTGGTGATCATAGTTTGCCTTCAGAGCAGTCAAGGCTTCACTTAGCTTTGAGATCTTGAACTTTGCCAAAATGTCATCTCTTCTGGACATTGCTGAGCAACATTGTTTGTTCTTGCCTGAGCGAAGACCATCGTTTCCAGCTTCACTGCTTTGGCCAACCTTTTCCTATTCTTCTCAAAAACAGCAAACCTAGTAACGTGATAGGATCGATTAACGTAACAAGAGTGTTTAGAAGGGGGGTTGAATAAACACTCACAATTAAAACTGATCTTTTCGAGTTTTGAGTTCAGTTTTGTGAGAAACTGAATCTCGGAATCTTGTTGGTCAATGACAATCAGTTAAACTGAAGTAGTTGCGGAAATTAACTGACTGAAAGATAGAATACAAAACTGAAATAAAATATACAAGGATTGTTTCTAGATGTTCGGAGATTTCAATTACTCCTACGTCACCCCTTCTATCTCAAGGATAGGATTTCCACTAAAAGACTTTGATCGAATACAAGATTTGTACTGACCCACTTCAGTTTGGACTTATCACTGCCAAAAACTGAAACTCTTAGTATTACAAGATATTCTCAGTGCGTAACTGATCTTAGCACTATCGAATTTAACGATTATTACAAAGTGCTAGTGAGCTCAGATTGTAGCCTTGACTGCTACGAATAAATCAAGTAAGGGTGAGCTGAGATTTTGACAGAGTAACAGCAAGCTTTTAATAGAGTGATCTGTATCTTCTTCTTCAGCTGTTCTTCTGTCATATTTATAAGCTTCCCTTCCAACGCTAACTTGAGATATGTTTGAATCTTTGTTTCCGTTGATTGCCACTTCATCATTCCTTGGGCATTGTTTGCTTCATTTATTGTAATGCGGCGTCTTAATTGCTTTAGCCGAAATGCGTTGTTCTAAGCTGTATTGATTGAAGTGCGGCGTTTCATATTCAGTTGCAATCTGCTATGTCTCTTTGTCGGTTGAATGTTCTTTCCCGAGACATGTTTAGTTGGAGGAAGCATACGGCTGAATATATCAACTGATCGGTTTCCAACTGATCAGTTTGGATCTGCTGATTTCAGTTGTTAAGTCCAGTTTGCTGAATATAATTGCGCGTATTAGTAGGTTGATCAGTTTGTCAAACTCCAGAATTTAGAGTTTGGTTGATATTTTGTCAAACGCCAACAACTGATCAGTTTTCTTTATTAGATCTGCCGATTTCAGTAGTTAAGTCCAGTTGCTGAGTATAATTGCGCGTATCAGTTGGTTGATCAGTTTGTCAAACTCCAGAATTTCATATTTTGTCAAACGCCGGAATTTCGTTTCCAACATAACGGTTCACATCTTGACCCATTAATCAAAATACATAATTTTTTGATCAGTGAAGGCTTCAACCTCTTCCATATGGAGATCAATTTGAGTCTGCATAGGGGATTTAGGAGCCTCTTCATCTTCTTTAGCGATGGGCTCTACAATCATCTTTCTTTTGCCCTTATCAGACATAACAGGGCGATGCAATCCAGATCAGGTGTCCTCAAGCTGAGGTTCACGAATGACCACTCCTGATGGTCTAGGAGCAAAAAAATATTGGAAGAGGAACTAAACTTGGATGTAGTGGCAGAAGGTGGTGACTTAGGATTTGCTGGTTGGGGTTCAGAGAGCGTGAATTGATGGGGATATTATTAGTGGGATTTGTTGGAGAGACGGTTTTGATGACAGTTCGGCAATGGTGACAATTTTATTTGGAGCTTTGATTTTGATGGTTCTTGGTTTCTTTTTGGCGGCATGAGGTACGAGCATAACATCTGAGCCTTTAGAGGTAGTGATATTAGAATCACTTTGAAGAACAAGTTTTCTCTTTTGACTTCTTCTTGGTGGCAATGGCTTGGGTTTCACCAAGTACTTTCTTTATTGAGGCAAGAGAGATAGAAGAAACCTTGAGAAGAAGAGCCACGACATTTGCAGGATCCGACAATTTTGTTTTACTCAAGACACCCATAATTTCAAACAACTTGTTGAGTTGAATAGCAAAACCAGTGGATCTCTTTCCGTTCATATCCATCAGTATATTGAAAATAATAGAGGACCAGTTCACCAGCACTCCTGCAGTGAGAGCAACACTCACCAAAAACTTCTCTTTCGTGCTGACATCAAGAGATCCAGTTTTAACCAGAAGTGCTTTTGAAATGAGATCCATGAGCACTTGAAATTCCATCATCATCTCTTTCTTCTTACATGAGATCAAGATGGTGTTTCCGATGGCAAAGAATTTTAGTTTCATCTCAAAAACAATAGACCGAGACAATGAGGAGATATTAGAAAGACCTTGGTTGGGGTGATTGAAGGTGGAGACAAACAAAGCTTCATCAATAGAAATAGTCTTGTGGCTTTGGGGAAACTTCCTACTTGTGACTCGGTGCAAAGAAGGTAGCCTATCTATGTCTTATGCCCGTAATGGTGTAGCTTATGTCGGAAGCAAGAGGAGAACCAGGATCATCTATTGGTGCATTGTTATTTTTCGAGTGGTATACGGATAAAAATGTTGCAAGAGTTGGGCTTTGAATGGACTTTTCCGAGTAAGGCACAAGACATGTTCATTATGGAGCAGGGCCTTCCCACCGGGAGAAGATTTACGAGATTCTGGTATCTGGCAATCCATTGCATTTTTTGGTCAATATGGCTGAAGAGGAACAACAGAATATTCGTAGATTTGTCGAAGTTCGTGGATGACGTCTGAGAGAAGATCAAATCCAGAGTTGCGAATTGGACGACTAAGTTGACAGAGTTTAATCACTTATCTATTTCAGATTTAGTTAGGGATTGAAAATTTATATAGTCACGACGATAGTGTGGTAGTGTTTTTTCGATTTCAACAGTAACTCGTTTTGTGGTTTAATCATCCGCTACTATTGTAATACGTCTATTATAATAATAAAGTTTAGTTTCCAATCAAACAAAATGGAAATAGTCTTGCCACCTAGACTGCATGAGACTTAGCTCGCATCAGTAATGATAGCTTTGTAGTAGAATTCCAATAAGGTATCCTCATATATGATAATAGTGAGGCTGAGAAATATGCGAAGTCTAGAAGACTCCAAAGATTTGAACATGGATACTATAGCAGCATACTCAATAGCGTAAACAAACTCAAAGTTACCTTGGCTGACAGTCATCTTGTTGGCGGCCATTTCTGCAAAAGTATGAATAAATCTCAGTAAAGAATTTCAAGAATGCAAGAACGTTGCCAAGAGAGTTTTGAGAGCAAGAATACGAGGAGTTTGCTGAGAAAATAAGTAAAAGATAAATGAGGCGGTGAAAGAGTACAACCAGAGGAGCAAACACGGAGACAAATGTCAACATGTTTGTGGTTACTTTCAAAAAATTTAAAATAATTTACCCGTTGAGTAACCAATAAGAAAAATGAAGGGATTTTAAACTTTTAATAGAAACAACTGTCAGCTGTCCTTAAAGATTAATGATTAGAAAACGATCAAGCTGATTACATTATATCATAACGACTACTGAATAAAGAGTTGGTGAAAATCAACATATATATAAATTAGTAAACCCTTCCGTTTTCTCTGTGTAATCAGTTAAATAATGTTTAGCAAAGCTGCGCTAAACACGAAAATGTGATTATCCCATAAAATTATGCATAATCTTTAAGAAATAATTAAGATAAATCGATTAGTTCTAAAATATTTCGAAAATATGAAAACTTTAGCCTCCGGTAGACACATATTTCAGTCTGATATCTTTCTTCACAACATAATCTCTGATAAAGTGATGCATGATATCAATATGCTTGATTCTTTAGTGTAACACATGATTATATGTGATCGCAATAACAATTGTTTTATCACAAAATATAGGAGATTCAGAAGCGTTTATCCCGTAATCTCTTAATTGTTATTAAATCCAGAGGAGCTAAGAACAACAGCTCTCGAAAGCAAAATATTCAGCTTTTGTTGTTGAAGTAGCAACAAAAGTTTGCTTCTTACTAAACCATGAAATCAGTCTCATTATCATCTTCATCATCATAGCACATTCTCGCTAGTTGTGAGGTCGACTATATGGATATTAGTTCTTCAAACTAAGCAATCTTCCCACATGCCATCTCTTAAACCAAGATCTAAGATATCCTCCTTAACCACCTTTATCCAAGTTTTAAATGACCTGTCATTCTTTCTACTCCATCTATTAACCTGCCAATCTAAGATATGTCGGATTGGGGTTGTGTTTGGTCTCCTCTTCACATGACCAAACCATGTTAGACATCTTTCCCTAATCTTATCTTCTATGGGGAATTCTATCCTCTTCACATGACCAAACCATGTTAGACGTCTCTCCATAATCTTATCTTATCTGGGAGCTACAACTAAATAGCTCATAAACCATGAAATCAGTCTATCACCAAGAAATTGAGAGGAACCACTTGCACTTTTCCTATCTAGCGTGCACCCTCTATTGAAATTTCCCCTTCATCTTTGTCAAGTTTAGTTTAGCTCAATGGATTGGTTTGCAGCAGAGCATATTTCTATGCCAAACTTTTTTAGCGTTTCTTTGAAAATTCTAGATTCGATCTATTTAATTTGCAGTCCTAGGAAGAATGTTAATTCTCGTTCTCATCAAAATTTTCCCACATTAAACTGACAAATTTCTGAGATAATCGAGAGTTAATAGATCCAAAAATAATATCATCCACATAGATTTGCACAAGTAATGTATGTCCATTTGTCACAAATTTGAATAGAGTCTTATCCACAAGGCCTATAGTAAATTCATGATCAATTAAGAATTGAGATAAAATATCATACCATGCTCTAGGTGCTCGTTTCAATCCATACAAGGCTTTATGTAATTTAAATACATGATTTGGCAAAGTATGATCAAGGAATCAGGAGGTTGTTCGACATAAACTTCTTCAATCAGGAATCCATTCAAGAATGCACTTTTTAAAATTAATATGATATGCTTTAAAGTTCTTAAAAGCATTATGAATAAGGAGTATTCTAATGGCTTCAAGTCTAGCAACATTAGAGAATGCTTCATCGAAGTCTATTAACTCTTCTTGTCTAATCCTTTTGCTACTAATCTTGTCTTATTTCTTATTACTAGTCAATCTTCGTTCAGTTTATTTCTGTAGATCCTTCCGGTTTCTAGAACTGATTAGTGTATGGTCTAGGTATTAAATTCCATAATTTATTTCTATCAAACTGATTCAGTTCTTCCTGCATAGTTTTTATCCAACTAAGATTATAAAGAGCTTCATCTATCTTTTAAGTTTCAAGTTGAGATATAAAAGCAACGTAGATATTTTCATTTATTATTTGCCTTCTAATTCTAAAAAGATCTGAATGATGCTCTAATTAAGGATACCCACCAGAAAGACTAACCCAATCCATAACGATGTATCGGAAAATAAAGCATTTTTATACTAGACCAACCATCAGGAGAAGAAAATACGACGAGTACGTAGATATCCTCTGCTAGTTGTAGGCTAACATCAGTATGTACATGAACTTCAGTGAGTGATTCTTGATCAATGACATTCTCTTCTACATTGTTCCATTCTCTGTTGATTTGCTGTTCTGGTTCTAACTCAGGTACTTCTGGTTCAGGAGATTGAATAGATCATCTTGTCACAATAACTTCATCATCACTTTCCTGTAGATCTAAATGAATGCTTGCCATTCTATCACTAAAATCATGTAGATTAGATTGTACTCGAGTATCAATTAGTTAATCAAAGACCACGTTAATTGTTGTTTCCACATTTAATGTTCTGTTATTAAACACTTTAAAAGCTTTTCTGATAGGAGAATATGCCAGAAATAGACCAACATCTGACTTAGTATCAAAAGCAGATAAATGAGTTTTACCATTATTATTATGAATAAAACATTTGCATCCAAATACATGAAAGTAAGAAATGTCAGGTTTCATATTATTCCAAATTTCATACGGAGTTTTACCAGCTGTCTTGTTTACCATTTTTTCTGTTTTGAGTATAACATGCAGTGTTTACTGCTGCTGCCTTAAAACGTTGAGAGATGTTTGAATCAACTAGCATTGTTCGTGCAACTTCTTTCAGAGTCATGTTTCTTCTTTTGGTAACACTATTTTGTTGATGAGTTCTTGTTGCACAGTACTCATGTCTGATTCCACATTAATCTATATAAGTCTTAAGAGTTTTGTTAGTAAATTCAGTACTGCGATCACTTCTAATTTTGTTAATCATACAAGATTTTTCATTTTGAACACATTTCACGTACTTGATCAGTTGAGAACTTGTTTGATCTTTACTGCTGAGGAAGATTACCAAGTAAATATAGAGAAATCATCTACAATCACAATCGTATATTTCATTCTCTCCAAACTTAATATAGAGATAGGACCATACAAATCCATGTGTAACAAATCCAAGCATCTAGAAGAAGATCTACTTATTTTTTTTCCTTCTGAAACTAGATCTGACCAGTTTTTTTAATTGACAAGCTACACAGGTTCTACTCTTTACATATTCCAGTTTCGGTAGACCAGTAACCAAGTCTAATTTACTCAAATTTTTAGTAGATTTAAATTTTAAATGATTTAATCTTGTTTGCCATAGCCAATGTTTATCTTCATTAGCAGCAATGAAACAAATAGCTTTTTTAGGTTGACCATGTTTCCAATTGATTTTATATGTATTGCCATTTTTTGTTCCAATCAGTAGAGTATCATTATCAACATTCTTTACCATGCATGTGTGAAATTTTCTGAATATCCACTATCACGTAACTGACTGATACTGATCAAATTATAGCACAGATTCCCAACTAATAAGACATTAATAACAATGTTGCCATGAATAATTTTACCCTTACCCACACTCTTACCCTTTGAGTTGTCTCCAAGCATGATTCTTGGTCCACTATATTAAGAGACTTCTGAAAGTAATTTGGCTTGTCATGTCATGTGCCTAGAACATCTACTGTTAGATGCCAAATAGAGCTACTTACATCAGCAGAATCCTTGTTTTCATGTATACGCAAATATTATTAACTGATACCCAATATATTCTGGTGAAAATCGGATTAGTCCCTTAGGAGCTCATATTTGTACTTGCCTAACAGGCCGTGTAAATCGTGTGTCCGTTGGGGTGTGTGCGACAGAGGGTCTGAAATAATTTCTTTTAAAATGTACTCTATCATGTTGTTCCCACCTGTTTTTTTTGCCTTCTGGTCTATATCTCTTCTGAACAGGTCTGCTGTTATGGAATCGGTGATGTCTGACCTTCACTGAGATATGCTTTACTTAGACTTATCCTCTGCTGGATCCAGTCTATTGATGAACTCCTCTCAGGCTGGACATAACCAAGTCCAAAGTGCCTTCCTTTGTTCATCTGATTTAGAAACTTTTCAACTTGATTTCAGTTTCCTTATCTTCATACATCGTGCGGGATCTTACAAAGCGAATATATTTCCCTTCGCATCTATCCAGATGCGATTGAATACTGGTTTCAGAAGATGTGCTTTCATTGTTACTAAAACCAAGACCTGTACTTTCTCCAGATTGCTTTTGCAACTTTTGCATCTTTTCCAGAGAAACAGAAGATTTATTCCACGCATTTACCAATAGAGCCGACTTCTTGTTTTCATTCAGTAGCATATGTTAATCTGCATTCACTCTGTCATTCTCTGTCTTCAGCTTACTCACTCCAGCCTTGAGAACCTCTCAATTGTCTGTTTGTATACAATTGGACTTGTCGATTTGGTCAGTCAGACTTCTGTTTCAATTTTGACTTTCTCGAATGATTGAGAAAGTTTCGAGTACTCTTCTACCATATCATGCAATGCTTTTAACAAGATCATTACATGTAAATTATTCAGAGTCAAAGTTAAATACCTCATCGTTTGTTGTTTCCAGATCAGCATCGACCATCAGGCATTGAACTCTCTCATCGTCACTGTCAATGGATTGATTTTCTGAATCTGAAGACTCAAAATCTGAATCTGCCTATTTGCTCCCGTTTTTCTTAGCAACCATAGCTTTTTATGTCTTTTTTGAACTTTTTTCTCATCCTTCTAGGATTCTTATGCTTCTTTGAATCATTTTTCTTTGGCTTGGTACACTCAAGCAATGAAATGTCATTTCTTCCCACAATTGAAATATGTCATGTCATTATTAGATGAATCTTTCTTGTAGTTCTTGTTTTGATTCGATTTTTCTTCATCAATCTTCTGAATTTATTTACAAATATTGACTTTGCATCATTTCTGGTTTGTTCTACAATATTTTCAGTAGATGTTTCAGTAGATGGTTCAGCAGTGGCAGATAAATATTTTGTTGGCAGACTGGATGAAGATTCTCCTTCAGTTCTTGCTTTTAATTCAAACTCATATGCATTCAAGTCAGCAAACAGATCATGCAATTTCACCTTGTTCAAATCTTTAGATTCCCTCGTTGCAATGGTTTGACATCCCATTTTTTAGGCATTGCTCTCATGACTTTTAGAGCAATTTTCCGGTTGGTGTATTCCTTTCCAAGAGAAGCTAATTCAATCACCACGCTGCCGAATTTCTCAATCAAAGTCAATTAGAGATGCTCCAAGTTTTCATCTTCATGCTTTCAAGCTTTTGCATAGCCACAATGAGTTTATTTTCATTGCCTTCACAAAGTGTTAACTTCTCCCAATTTTTTTTTTTTTGCAGTTGAACATGTCTTGATTTTGCTGAAAATATTTTTGTCGAAGGTTTTATACAGAATGACTTTGGCCACATTATCTAGATTAGCTTTCTACTTATCTTCAGATGTCCATTCGCATCGGGGCTTTTTCATCATTTGAACTTCTGCCAGTGATAGCAGCAATGATATTTATTTTCATAATCTCCATTGGTCCATCGGTAGTAACATACCACATGTCATCATCTTGTGCAGTTAAATGAGCCAGCATTATGATCTTCTATTCATCAAACTATTCTTTGGAAAACATATAAATCTTGTTGAATGAAGCCTCATTGATTTTGAAGGTTTAGAGGTCGGGAAAACCTGCGTTGATACCACTCGTTTGGATTGATGGAGGTGTTTAGAACGAGGTGAATAAATACCTCACCAATTTTTCTTCTTCTTTGAGCAAAAGAGATCTCAACTAGTGTTACCGGTCAAAATCAGATCTCATTAAGTTCAGTGAACAAGTAGAAAAATCAATGCGGAAAAAGTCCAGCTAAACTTAGTGAATCAAATAAAATAGCAAACCACGGTCAATAAATAGCTAAATAGTAGTATTGCAACTGAAAATAAATGACACATAGATTGTTTATGAAAGTTCGAAAGACGAATATCTTTTTCTCCCCTTCTTCTATTTCTAGAAGGATTTTACTAAAAGACTTTGATTGTTTAAAAAATTGCAACTACACACTTCAGTAGGATTTATCATTGCCTAACTGAAACTCATTGTATAAACTTTTCACAATTAAAATCAATCTGCACAGAAAGGTTTTTTTTTGTCAGTTACAAAAACTCACACAATATGCACTATAAATTTGATATGCTTGTGAATAAAAAGCTAAGCACAGATGATCTCTAAAATAGATCGGATATGACTTTATGCGTGTGCTTGTTAATTTCGGCGGAGTTTGAAAATCTCAGATGGTAGATGTAACAAATCGTAGAGTGTGTAGAGAATTTGCAGAATCTTGAGATGTCTTTTTATAGAGAATTTGCAACGTTCAGATTTGAACGGCTTTAATCCAGTCAGTCGTACTAGGGCCATAACATAAATAGTACAAGATGCCACATGTCATTCATTTTTACCAAAATTGTATGGAGCAATAAATGCCTGAAGTACTGACATCAAACAGCCGTAGAGTTTGTCTTTTTTTTCAGCATTTAAGGATACATAGTAGAGACTGGCCAACATAATGATTCAGTAGACATTAGAGATATTTGGATTAATCAGTAGAGACTTCGTTTTCCTTAATTTGTTATACCTACAAAAGCTTAGAAAAGTTGGCTTCTGAAATATGGTCTACTTGATTTCTTATTTGCTGAATTTTATTACTTGTGTACTTTTGTAATTTGTAGCACATCACTAAAACTTATAATCACCTGACATTTGTGCATTTACTTGTGATTGTTTAGCTTTTATGCTGTTTAATGTCCCATTCTCAATTCACCATTTTCAATCATCTCGCACCTTATCCAGGATGAGGTTTTTGGCTTTTGTCGGTTCTCACGTGGTACCGATGCGGATCAGGTTCTATATGTCACAGCAGTGCGAGGTGAGACTCTTCTACCAATGTATTTCTTATTTAAAGGATTTGTCAATAGCACGGAAGACATTGCTTTTCTCTATGCATAGATAATGGTGGCAGTATTGTGAAGTGGAACACTACTTCATGGAAAAGGATGAATTCAAGACATGTTGTCCGGGATCCTGTTTCCGCTTTTAACGTGTCACCTGACGGAAAGCTCCTTGCATTGTAAGTGTTATTTGCTAATCTTTTTAAAAGCTCGTCCTTTGTTTTCTTCTGACTCTGTGCATTCATGTATTGCAAACTGCTGTTGGGCTCTGTAAATAGTTAGAACTTAGAGGTTTTGGACTACTAGAGTTGGTTGGATCATGTGGGTGGCTATGTTCTTTGTTGAATGATCGAAAATAAATTCTGTTGTATGTAAATTAATATAAATTGCGTTTTCTGGGCTCTATATTACTCTTTATGAATTGCTAAACTGCAGAGGAACAATACAAGGGGATATTTTGATTTTAAGTTCTACCAGTATGCAAGTGCGGACTATTGTCAAGAAAGCACATCTTGGCCTTGTAACTGCATTGGCGTTCTCACAAGATTCAAGGTTGGGAGATCTTCTGCATGTCATTATACCATTTGAACAGTTTCAGCAAGCTTGAATGTGTTAAAACAGATACCCAACTATATCTTGTTTTCAACAGGGCATTGATATCCGCATCTCTAGATTCAAGTGCTAGGGTGACATTAATCAAGGATACAAAGAAAAAAGGTATGATCCCATTATATAATCATAAGATCCATTCTGGTGAAGTTTGGTATCGATTAAAAGCGAAGTTCTGAATTATCTTCTCCTAGTGCTCGAAAACAGAGGTGGAAGCATAGTTTTAGAATGATTTGAAATTATTCTCTTATGTTTCTTGAGGCTGGCAACAGTATGTTTTTCTTCTTGCTCATCACTTGATACAATTTTTACAGGAGTGAACTTGTGGATAATTCTGTTCGTCATTCTGATCGCTGTAGCTGTATATTATTATGCTAAAAACGAAGGACTTCTCCTTTGAGGCCACGATTTTTAGACCAAGTTGCTATAACTGCCTTGTGAGTATACTATACTATCTCTTGTTCCTCATCCTCAACACATTTAACTTAAGGCATTTGTCGCTGGTGTATGATATTAACAGGTCGCACATAACACAAATGATTAAAGCTCACTTCATTTAAAGTGTTGCATTGTAATTTGTATTTCCTGAATAGTTTCTTGGAGGTATTTGTGACAGGTAATGTTACTGATTTGTTTGTTACAATTTGATTTCTTTATCATCAATACACGGAGGTATACTTGTTCAAAACCTGCGTACGTTGCACCACCATTTATTACAAACACAAAAGGAAATTGATAGTTACCAAATGATTTTAAAACTGAACTCGCATGTTCTTTGCTAATGCCCTTATTGGTACTTCCGATTGTCATTTGTGCTCCCACCATATTTCCGAATACAATCAATTAAATCGTCCGATGACTGCTCTTACGCAACTGGAGAAGTTCGTGCTCCAATTCATCTATCTCGTAAGATAATTCAAATAAATAATATCATCGAGAGTCAAAGGAATCGACTCTATCCATCTCCAGTTCCAAATCCTTACTTTATTATGAAGGGACTCCAGAGTCGAGAAGTTTTTTGAATTTATTTATGAAGTTGATTTTAGTTTTGTTTGAAAATCAACTGATCAATATTGGCTTACAAGGTTTAGATATCATTTTCTCAAGGAGCTGACTCACATTCGAAAAAGAACTCAAAAATCTTAAGTGTTTATTCAACTCTCCTTCTAAACATTTTATTCGAGTTAACCGATCTTAGGTGCAATAAATTTCTAATTTTGTTAGAGACATCGAAACTTGGCGCTTCTCTTGTTGTACTGGAACCTCTACTACTCGTTTTCTTTTAAAATATATTAATTTTTTTTATTCTTTAAAACTTTGGGCGCACACACGCGCACACACACATATATATATACTTTGCACCATTTAAAATAACTTAATCAACCATTTTATTCAAAAATCCAAAAGTGCAGTGCAAAACGTAAAAATCGTAAACATCAAGACAAAGATAAAGCTAGCATTTTTCAAAAGAGAAGCATAAACATTTTAAATCCTCTCGATACCACTCATAAGCATCAAAAGTCCTTAAAATATTTAAAGTAATGTAAATCATAATGTGGAAAAATTAGCAATTGCTTCGGGTTATAAGCAACATTAGTCCAGTTCAACCATCAAGTCTTCCAATATCATCATAAACATCTTCACCTGCATCATTCACACTTAGTTAAATGACTCGGCAAATCTTAACCATTATAACAAGTAATACGTATACATCCACATGCAATCGTGTGAAATAATTTTAATAAAAATAGCTTTACCATGAACATACATAAACTTTAAAACTTTTTCTTTCATCATATACTTTTCCTTTCATCATATACATATATGTTTCTCTTTATTGAATTCAGATCATTAATTGCGACTTTCGTATTAGCTATTGGTCGATGATCAATCTTACGTATTACCATGGTACTAGGCGGCGGGGACATCAACGACACTCTCACCCGTCAACTGAACCTTGGCCTTACATGTTATCGTGTCATTTCGTATTCGTATTCGTGTGCATATTAGTTACAATCAAATTACCTCTTTCAAAACATTTTATCATATTCATCTTTTATAAAAATTCATGCAGATAACATTTTCTTAAAACCAAACATGCAACTCATTCTTTAACATTTATCGTTTTCTATCATAAAACTCCATTACCTTTCAAAATAAACTATTTAACATTCATTACAGCATTCAGCACGCTGCCAGGACGTCTAACATTTTTTAGGTGTAAAATGACCGTTTTGCCCTCAAAACCATAACTTTCCCAATTTACCCTTGGATCTTAAAATGACGATCTGAATTCATCCAAACTTACCATAACACCTTAAAATACACCCATATATATTTCTTAGATATAAACTTAAGCTTCTTGACTAAATTCGTAATTCGTTTTAAAACTTGAAAACGAAGTTCCGGTTTTAAGCCGAATTAACTCGAAACTTAACCAAACTTTAACCATAGCTTAATAATATATGACCAACCCCTTTTTCAACCAATTCAAGCTATTTAAAGCACTTGGAAAAGCTTAGAACGCTACTGAATTTCTTGCCCTTGTTCGAAAACCCTAACTCTAACGAACTTCAAGTCCTTCGAGCCTAGCCCTTAACCAACATGTCCAGACCCTATGCAACCATCCTAGGACCTAGACTGAACCCTTAGGACTATACTGGACAAGCCCTAGCTAGCCATGCACTTGCAGCCCTCAAGATCACGCCCTTCAAGGCTCGATTGACCAAGCCTCACGTTCCTACATCCCTTCTCCTCGCACCAACCTTGTAGAGGCCCATATTTCGTATTTGTAAATTTGCGGAATTATTTAAAATTTTTCTTATTAAAAATAAATAACGTGCTTCATTCATAAAATAAACTGATAAAAAGTTTAATGTTAAAATAGCAGTGGAAGTAAATATTTGTTTCAAAACAATAACTTAAAATAATTCATCGTGATAAAAATGAGTTTGCATAATAATGATAAATAAACTGAGGCATGAGGTCCTCGGGTTCCTACTACTGCCGACCTAAGCTAGCTCACTGGTCCCCGCCCCCGGTCTCGACCTCATCAGTACCTACAACAATCAAGTCTAGTGAGTCTAAAGACTCAGCATGCATATATCGTGGATAACAAGTAAATATATCATAAAATCGCATGCAACGTAAAAATATCATATCGTAAAACGTAACGTAAAAATCGTGTCATTGGTAATTATAAAATATTGCATAACTGAAAATCGTACGTAAAATGTTTGCTCGATAGAGCCCGGTCATAAAGCATATCATAATTTTCTGTTGAGAATATGTTCTACGCAAGTGGCCCATAACATAACATAACATGAATCGTCTGATCAGACTAAACCACAGTATACTTGGCGGTAAAGATCATCACAGCCCTTGGACTGGATATCCGTACCCATACATGAACATGAACCGGTCGTAAGTCACCGGGTGAATTAATAATCCCATAACCTGAATCCCATAAGCGTGAGGTAGCCACAAGACATATAGAATATATCTCAAAATAAACATTTTATATTTTTACGCACGTAATATAATTAAAATCCTGTTTTATTTTACCGAATGAGTTGAATCGTTATCAGGCTCGCTGCGACCTAATTCTAACATGAGGATCATGCAAATAAACTTAACTTGACCAACACTTCATAACTGAACCAAAAACGAGACAATTACGCCCAACAAACTTGGTATTTAACCATGGCTTCGTACCAACCCGAACTGACATTGAACCATCGTTTAGCCATGATTAAATTACACCTAAAATACTGGAAGACATGACCCTAGGCTGTAGTACACGAAAAAATGTGAATGGTGGCCAAAATCATGAAACGCTCTTTCGAGAGTCACTTTGGAACATTGCACCGTAAATACTCGTACGACCTCTAAACTTAACCAAATCACTAACGGCAAAAAACATGACCTTTCTAACTCAGTAAGGTACTGTCCAGTCCAAGGCAATAGGCTAAAAGCCAACCGAGAAATCAAACGACACCTCTGAACCGAACCCCAAGCTGCTGTCCAATTACAGCAACAACACTTGTACTTGCATCGCTTCGTTTGCGAGGCTATTGCCCATTGGGGCTTGAACCACCGACCAGAGCCTCTTACGACCATCCTAAAGTATGATTTGAACCATGGCTAAGGGCTCTAGGCCAGCCACAATCCAAGCCACACCCGAAACAATGCCACACTCCCACCCGAGAGCCAAGCTGTGCATGCGTGGGGGTGTAGTGCTTCTCTTGCTGTCTTGGTCACTCCAATGGTCATATGATCGACCATGGCTTGATCTAGACATCATGAGGTATTGTGTGAACCATGTCTAATAGATAAAAAGCCAACCAAGATCCACACCAAACCTCAAAACCGAACCAACTCACACAGAGAAAAATCAGAAATCGAAACTGTGGGACACTTGCGTTGTCTTATTTTTAAAACCGATGGAACCATGGACCAAGCCTTGAAAGGCCGACTTGGTCACGTCTTAGACATACTAGGGAAGAGTTCTAATCATGGTTACAGGCCCTAGGCCAACCAAGATCCGAACCCTCGCCTTAGACAAGCAAGAATCAGAAATTGAGACTCGAAATGGCGGCTATGAAAGGTTGCTGTCAAATGCGTGTTTCTGTGGCGAATGAACTCGAACCAATGGACCATCTCTTCCTAACACACCCTATAACAATCCTAGATGCAGCCTTGGATGCCTGGAATCGAGCCCAACCCTGAAATCATCAAAACAACAAAACCGTGAAGGCACAATGAATGAGCCGAAAATCTGCACAATATTTTTGAAAATGTTGCTGTCCAAAAATCGGTTTTTCTTCGTGATTCATGCACATATGATGTTTTAAAATAATAATATGACTTGATTGAAGAGCAAAAGATAATATAAACATGCTTGGAAATTTGTTTGAAAAGAAAACAAATTAATACGACGACACGGCGCGGCGGAGACGGAGTTGCTTTACTTTCTTGTTTTCTTCCTTGTTTTTCCTCTTGCTTCTCACGTTTTTTTTTTTTGAGAGGTTTTGCTACTGAATTTCGGTGGAAATGGTGAGGGAGAGAAGGAAAGGAAATGAAGGGAATGATTGCAAGATAAATGAGATTTGAAATGGCCAACCAATCTTTCTATCCTAGTGTTTGATAGATAAGGAATGAGGAGTGATTTGATTTGATTGAAGGGGTGGCCGATTTTCTTCATTCAAAATAAGGTAGAAAATGGCCTAATTAATAATTATTGAAGATTAAGTGTGATGGAATTATCTTCCAAAAAAAAAAAATAAGGAAATGAATTAAAGATTGAGAGTTGCCAAATATTTTAAATCCTATCAAGGAGGTGGCCGAAATCTACTATTAAAATGGGGTGGGATATTGTTTAATTCAATAATTATTGGTGATTAAAAATGAAGGGATTATCTACCAAGAATGGATAAGGAAAAGAATCAAAGAAAATGAGTTGTCAAACTTAATTTCAATCTTTTAGGTGATGGCCGAAAATTGCAAGATAATGGAGGGAAAGTATTGCTTAATTATTGAATTTTAACTCATTAAAGTTTTAAACACTTATTATGTATTTTAGTGAATTAATAAATTAATTTAGGATAAAGATTTTCTTGCATGCATGGCTAATTCTTAAAATAAATTACTAACATGTTAAGTTATAATTTCTTAAATCAAATAAGCCTAGATTAACTTATCTCAATTGGTCACATATTTTAATTTAGGCTTTTAATTAAATTATTGGACATAAAAGAATTTATTCACTACTTATCTCTAATTAATTAATTTAATTCTTAAACATTCTTTTACATTAAAATAAATTATCCTTTATCTTGAATAAATTCTAGGAATATTTTCTTATCATTTAATTTTATCTTAATACTCCAACTTCTGTCCGGCCTCACTTACTTAACTGAAAAGATAAAAACTAAAATACTGCGTAAAATAAATAATAATAACTCAACCAATTTTAAAAGAATGAATTTAAATCCTCATGCATAAAAATCATTTTTAATTTAAATAATAGTAATTATGCATGGCTTATACGTAGTCTGATTTAACGGGTTTTACAAACCTTTCCTCAACCATTTAGGATCTTGACTCAGCCCTCTTAGGACCCCTGGATGCGACCCAAACGCAGCACGCAGCCGCGCCCTTCTAGAATCCAAAACCGTGCCCTAGTTCCACCAAAGCCAAAATCACGCAGCCCCTATTACCATGCACCATACCAGGCCTACATAATGCCTCTTAAGACCCTTAAACCCTCTGAAAATGGTCCTATCTTGGCAGCCCCTTGGTGCATTAATAATATAAAGAATTATGCAAGAAAAATTAAGTTCTCCATGTATAAAAATGGAATCATATTTTTCATGCAAGCATGTATAATCACACGTAATATGGTATGAACGATGAGCAAAGAAAGGTTAAGGCATGCCTTCACGAAAAATAATCCTAGACTCGAAGAACGTTGGCGGAGAGACGAAAGAGCCTTGCTGCGTTTTCTTCCTCAAAGTTCACGTGAAAAGCCTTGAAAATAAGTGTGTGCGTGCGTGTGCTAATGGAGAGAAAACTAGGAGTCTAGATTGTTGTGTGCGTGTGTTTTTTGCAAGTTTAGGGCTTGAATAAAGGTCAAGTTTTGAAATAAATAATTGGATAGAAAGTTAGGCTCAATAACCTTTGTATAATAAGTCCATTAGATCCATTATAATGTATGTAAAATTTCTCGTTTAGGAAGGTTTTCGAAAAAATTAACTAAACCTCCAAAAAGTCCTTGTTTTCGTCAAAAATCAATTGCAGGTTTAAAATACGACTTGACAAAAGACACCATTTTCGAAAATAACATATTAAATATACTATATATTAAATAATTAAAAATAATCATTTATTAAAAAAATTTCTTTTACATTCACCGGTCTCCGTTCCTCGATCGTGTCTCGAATAGCCTTTAAAACACAGTTTTATGCATTCTAGCAGAAAATTATATTTTAAATATGTAAACATGTCTACTACATTTAATTAATGCAATTAAAATAATTTAATTAGTAATTGTTCATTTTTTTCTTGATTTGCATGCAGTTGGATTACATTATAGCATTTTGGATCTTACATGTATAGTTTAAAATATTTGAGTTGCACCATTACCACCAGCTATAATTTTTGGTAAAGCAACAAGCAACCGGTCCTACAAAATTGTTGTATGTTATATTATTTAATTTATTGTACTAGTTTATTGTATGTTATATGTAACTAGTATATATAGATTAATACATGTGCTATAGTGAATTTATTTATATATGTTAATTTATAATAATTGTATAAATATATATTTACTATGTAACAAGCTAAGTATAATTATGCATATAATTATTTGTATTAATTTTTATTTTAAGTATTATAATATTATAATTTTAAGTATTAAATATTATAATTTTAAGTATTAAATATTATAAGTATTATAATATTATAATTATAAAATTATAATATTATAAGTATTATAATATTATAATTAAATTATTATTCAATATTTTGACCAATTTAAAAAAAACTTATTTTTAAAATTTTAATTTATTTATATATTTTTAAATTTAATGAAATTTGTAATTATCAATTCAAATATTATATTTATTATTAATATCAGTATTATCATGTAATATTTGATTTAACTTAGACCTCTAATTATCAATGCAATATTTTTCCTAATTTTAAATGTTTTTAAATATTCTCGTCAAAAAAAAAAGTTTTTAAATAGTTTAAATATATGTATATCTCTATAAAGATTTAATTTACTTATTTTTATAAATTCATATCGATAGTACTTGTACTATTATTAGAGAAAATTTAATTTGTAGCCAAGTAATGTATGTTATAAGTATTTGTTTTAAAATTTTCAAAATATTTATTAGTATTTTATATACATTTTATTTCTATCATGTTCTCATTTTAATAAATAATATTACTCTTCGATAATTATTCCAAATAACTATCAAAATTAAATCAAAATCATCAATACAATTGTCAATCTATTTGCAGGATTAAACGAATAACAAAGATAGAACTTGGATGCATCATAGGTTGGATAATGTATTCATAACCCAGGAGTATTATAGTGGTGTAGAGGCATTTGTGTAGTTTGAAATAAGTCATCTGGAATGTTTATTAAATGGCAAAATACGTTGTCTATTCATAAGTACAAGAATTGTACTGTGCAATAATTGCACTTAATTTCTCTGAGAATAAATTTGAATTATGTTATTTCGGACAGAATTACACTTGATATTTGTTATTTTTGTGTCTTGTAGGAGATTAACAACTATTGGATGGTTGATGGCAATTAGAGGTGTTTTTGATATTAAGATGTTGGTGAACAAGAGCCACAATACCAAGGATCAAGCGTCGCAGCGCTAAGGCTTCAAGAATAAGAACAAGTGCCTAAGCATTACAAACTAGCGCCGCGGCACCAAAATTGGCGAAGGATGAGTTGGCGAAGGATGAGCGTCGAGGTGCTACACACCTAGCGTCGCGGCGCCAAACCTCGACCCTATGTGCACCTGGCAGCACCACGGCGCTAGTACCTAGGAAGCGAGAATTGGGCTTTCTTTTACGGGCCCGGACGAGACATAAAAAAGGAGAAAAGGTTCCTGATGAAAGGAAGCCGTTTTTAAGAGGAAAATATGAGAGAGACGCAGAGCACATGTTGGAGACGATCTGAAGCGCAAGGATTGATCGCAATGACGAAGAACGACAAATATGGGGACAGAGACGCCACTTCTGATTTGCTATATGATCTTTTGCCTCTTTTTAATTCTTGTATCGAGATGTCTAAATATTCAAACATGTGTTGTTTATGTTTATATTTTGCTATGAGCTAACTTTTCTATTATAGAGGATGACCTAGCTTTGTCGACACGATAATTCTGACTCAGTAGTTTATATGATTGGATTCCTTTTGATTTAATTGTGTTTTCTAGTTTTTATTTGATTTCAATTTACTGGCCACAAATTGATTGTTATCTGATTAATTCTACAATTGGGAGAGAGACTAGAATTAAGGATCATTAGAAACACATCGTTAAATGTCTATATTGTTCGGAAGGCGTATAACTTTAGCGAGGCCTAGGTAAGATTATCATTTGAATATATCACTTGAGCTTAGATTTTTATTAGGAATGTATGAATCTGAGTTTGAATGATACGCTTTATTCGTCACTTAGGAAAGGAGGAATAAAATAATTAAGTGTTCTTGGCCATTAAATGACTGGAGTTCATGAATATAAACTCAACTGGGAATAGTTATCGTGGAAATTAAATGAAATCACTCCTCTAGATGTTTTCTCTCATTGATATTTTCTCAATCTGATATTAGATTAATATTTATTTGCAATTGATTAAAATGAATGTAGACCAAACTTTTTATTGATTTTTCTAGATAAAGTTGTGACTATTTTAACTACAAGCACTGATATACTTTTATTCATACACTCATCGTGAGAAAGATACTTAACTCTCTTATATTAAAACTTGACAACCGTGCACTTGCGAACAGAAAATATGCAACATCTATGCAACCACAAAAATGTTAGAACAAAAATTAATTAGACGAAGAAATAGTTAAAGTACACTAAGGATGGTATGAATTTATACCTGAGTATTATTGTTGGTATTATCATGGAGAGAAGTATGTTTGCCTGTTATATCCAAATATTAATCTTGATACTCCGTATTCATTGTATCGTGTTCTAAATGTAGTTACCGAACCATAAATAATTGCACCTAATGATCCGGCTATGTTCAATAATAATTTTCAAGATAATTTTAATATCAAAGAAAATTTAAAATGATTTGATGAAGAATAACCCCCCATCAAATCATCTTGATGACGATTCAGAAATTCCTCAAAACTACATAAAATCATTGTATGAGATGATAAAATCAGCCGAGAAAGAGATTTGGTAGGCGTAGATATCAGAATGCTAAGAAGCAAACTCCATACAAAAAGATATATTACTTTCCAATCACTGCTCATCTACAAAGGTTATGTGCTTCAACTGCTACAACCTCACATATGTGGTGGCACCACGACCACCATTATGATAGTGAAACAATGACACACCCTTCTGATTTGCCAATGTGGCGTCTGTAAAACCCAAGATTTTGTGATCGTGATAATATTTTCTGTAATTTAAGTGTGCTAGGATTATTCAATATTGAGTATCTATCTCATTATTTTATTTGAATGTAAGATTTGCAGTTTATCTAAAGTTGGGTGGATAATTATATCGTGTACAATATTTTTTGAAGCTCAAGATTTAAGATAATATTGTGCATATATTTTGAACTTGAGATAATAAATAAGTCTATCACAATCCAAGAATTAAATAAGGAATTTGGATATATGCAGATAAAGTTGGAGATAAAAATTCAAAGTTGGAAAGATTTTTACCAGATAAAGATCTAAGATTTGATATACCTGGATAGAGATTAAACAGAGGATAATATGATCTCTAAATTTCGAAATATCCAAGGGATGGATATTTAGATTTCGAAAAATTATCCAAGATAACGGATAAAGAATGATAATTATCCTAGATTTAAAGTTTGATTCAAAGTTCAAACGCGAAGATAATACACGATCAAGATAGCAGCCACCTTCCTATAAATAGGAGAAGCTCCCATTCAGAATTTACACCTCATTTATACATCAAATTTTCGAAATTTATCTCATTAATTTCGAAATTCTCTCCGAAAATTCTGCACGAGTCAGCAAAATTATGTCCAAGTTCAAAAATTCGTTTCTCTCTCTCGGGTACTCGGAATCAGATCTCCACCGTTCAGAATGTGCTTCCATATGTTTCGAATAACATATCCAAAATTCGGCCAAATCCAACAGTTAGGTTTTCGTTTATAGCCTTTGCAAGAAAACTGCTCAGATTCTACGCGAGAAACAGCATACCTACGGTTTTTCATCCATAAACAGGTTAAAAAGACTTCCAAACCCGATCTCCACCGTTCATAATTTATTGATATAATTTTGGTCGTACTGTAAAAGTTTGAGCCCGATCCAACGGTTCAATAAGGCACAATGAATTTTTCAAGATTGCTGATTTTCCGGCCGATGTGCTGTTGCGTGTTCGAAGTGTCGGTTGCATGATTCTTCTATAGTTTGGAATTCTTCATGATTTCTTCTAGGTTTAAGGTAAGTGGGCAAATTTTTAAAGTTTTAAATTTTTGGGTTATGTGTTTTTCTTTTAAAGAAAAAAATGCGGTCGAACACAGTCTACGTTTTTTTAAATCTTGTTACGTTTTTGTGAGGACACTGTGAGGATTCACTGAAAATGGGTGGAATTCCAACATATGGCCCTTAACAGTGGGATAGAACTGTTTTACGGCCTCGCCCCCTTAGAGGATTAAAACTTAGGGACTGACGTCAGTAAACCATGAAAGGTGAAAAATTGCAGTGTTACAATTATGAAAAGCATGCTGTAAATATATGTTATTTTAGAAAATTTGGAAATTTTTATGTGGTGTTCGATAATTCCCCCATTTACTGAGTATTCCCAAAATACTCACCCCTTACTCTACCCTCCCAGATAAATCAGAAGAAGAAATAGAGAAAGAAGAAGCAGACATCAGTTTTTGGGCTGATAGTGGACGCATGAAGAATTTTAATTAAGAATACGTTCTTGTGAGTTTTTAATTCTAGTTGTGAACGCTTCCGCAGATTTTTACCGTTTTCAGAGTTACTATTGTAAAAACGAGGCTTGTTGTTTAGCAATAATGTGATTGTTGAATAACGCCGGTGTCGACTAACCCCGGTCTCGGGGCGTGACAGCGTCATTTTGACGCTATACACCAATATTTTGAATCAGAGATTCGAAACATGAGATTAGAGGACTGTCGACTGATGGCTTCCAAGCTTTTGGTCAAAGTGGTCAACAATATTCATCGCGGCTTGTGAGTTTTGACTACATATAAACTGGCAAATTGGATGTGTATGAAAGAATAATATAAGTTCTTGGCTGTGATTGCACCTAGTCCAAGTATTCTAAAAAATAAACTTGATGTTTTCCATCCGCCATTGATTTCATAATTTCAATCACTTTGGTCTAATGGTTCTGATACATAAGACATTCACGTAGAGAAAAATTTCACTTTAAGAGTTGTGTTGTTGTGGACAACAACCGATTTCCCAGTGTAAGCGATGCTATAAGGTTGGAGCACAGCTAGAAAACAAGCAGATCCTTACTACATGTTAGATTCAGAGGCGTTCAATCTACCTTGTATTGGCAAGACCTTGTGTTCGACAATCACAGGAAGTTCCTATCTGAATATCACCCACTACATCTCAATAGGCATATGTTCATCTGCGGTGGAAGTGTGTTGCAATCTGCCCCGATTGTTACTAGGAGATGAATTACTTAATGAATTGGACAATTTAGATTTTTGACCTTCGTATGAGGTAAAATCTGAGACAAAAACAAAGAAATGTGTAACTTGATCAAATGTGGAAGGAGATGAAACAATATTTTTTTGAGAGCTTCCCTACTCGACGATCAACTTGATAAGACACAACTTGGATGTCATGAATTTTGATAAAAATGTTTTCGGCGATGTATTTAACATGGTGATGAATATTCCATGACATACAGAGGATAACACTAAATTTGAAATAGGTATATGACCAGAGTTACATCTTCATGGTGTTACGAGAAGATATCCTAAAGCGAGTTACAAACTTGAAAAGAATGCAAGGAAATTTTAATTTAGATGGTTGAAGGATGTGTGATTCTCCGATGGCTATATTTCGAAAATGTCTTGTTGTGTGGACATGAACAAGTTACACATGTTTGGGACGAAGAGTCATTTTTTTCATGCACTCATGCAACATTTAATACATGTTGCATTCAAAAATTTTAAACAAAGTGATATGATACACCTAGATGAACATATCCCTATCATTTTGTATAGTTTGGAAAATATACTTTCATTCAGTTTCTTTGACTCGGTGGAACATTTTTTTATACATCTTTTTTATGAAGCCCACGTTGCGAGTCCCGCACAATTCAGATAGATATACTTTTTTGAAATATTTTAATGTAAGTTGAAGAACACAGTGTGTAACAAGGCACGAGCTGAGGGATCCATATGTAATGCATACTTGGTTAGGGAGTCGTTGATATTTTTCAACATTACTTCAGTGATTGAATAATGAATAGGGAATGAAAAACTAGGCAAGTACAATTTCATAACGTTAATGATCAAAACTCAAATATTTAACCATATTTTGACTTTATGGTCAACCGATTGGCGCTGCAAGATCTAGATGGCTCGTGCATAAGAATATCATTTTGTTGCTACTTATGTTCTACTTAATTGTGTTGAAATCAAGCTCTTTGTGAGGTACAAAAGTAAATTCTTTAAGTGGATTTAATTTTTTCAACAAACATTTATATGGTCCAACATTTATTTACAATTTTATAATGAAACTTAATTTATTACGGTATGTATGAGAATACCATGTGTGCATAAAATCCTGATATGAGTGTTTCTGGTGTTGAGGAGTTGTTGCAGAAAAAAATTTTGAGATTGTTCAAATGCTATGTAAGTTATAGGATCGGTTTGGGGAGTAAATCGTTGAGCTACAATAGCTCGGTTCTTGAAATAGTGAACATCGATAAATTAAATCGAGTTTGATATGAAATCAAGCAGAAAACACTCGAAATAATCCTTCGTAGAAACCGATTAAATATTTTGTAAAGCATTTAAAAATGCAAGTTGAATGAGTAAAAATATTTTAGTTGAAGCATTTTATCAAACACTTTGTATGCAATATATTGATATTTGAAGAACACATAAAATGCTTCAACAATGCATCTTTAAAACTATGAAAATGATAAGTAAATTCAATAAACAAATAGACACGAATTTGTTTATCGATGTTCAGAGACTTCAAAAGCTCTTGTTTGATCTTCTAGATGTTGTATTTATAAGCCCAAACAATGATATATACGTTAGACACAAGAATATGACCGTTTGGAAAGTTTCTGTACTGTTTCTGAAATTGCAATGGTCAAATTCACCTTGCTGGACGTTTTACCGACTGGTAAACTCTGGTCAACTCAACTGGTCATTCAGTTCAACTGTTCAGCATCTAGTTCAGTTCAGTTCAGTTTAGTTGGTCAGCTGCTGATTCGGTTCAGTTCAGCTGGTTCAGTTGGTCAGCAGCTGGTTCAGTTCATTTAGTTAGCTGCTGATCTGGTTCAGTTGGTCAACAGCTGGTTCAAAATAATATTATTATTTTGCTAACATATAAACATCAACTAACTTATTTTTGGTCGTAGATAACATTGCAAAATGTCGAATTCAATTCTCCTATTATTTAGCGAGTTGCATTTGGTCAATTGCGAAAACTAAATGCTCATCGAGGTTATTGTGCCAATAAGTTTAATTTGCATATTGTTAATGATACATCGTACAAGGCAACTGATAAGTTCAAATTCTATCGAATTTTAGGGATTTCATTTTTGTGCTTATCTTAAATTTTCATTCTTTATTTTGTGCTTATTTGATTTTATTTTATCTTATTTGTAGATTTGTTCAAAAGAAGAAGTAAAAACTTAATTTTGGAAATAAGGTAAAATAATCTTGATAATTAAAGAAATAATTGATGATGAGTTTCCCTTTATTTGCTGAGAATGAATTTTATTCCTTTTATTCCACCTGAGTTGTAAGGCCCGAGATTATATCACCTTAATCCGAGATTATTTAGTTTACGAATTTTGGAATGGTGAATTAGATTCCACGGCTTTGTTGTAATTAAGTAGGATTGAAAATGAATTAAAAGATTGAGCGGGGGCCGTTTTGCAAATAGTGAAAAGTTGAGGGACTAAAGTGCA
Source organism: Primulina huaijiensis (assembly GCF_012295235.1). Lineage (NCBI taxonomy): Eukaryota > Viridiplantae > Streptophyta > Magnoliopsida > Lamiales > Gesneriaceae > Primulina > Primulina huaijiensis. The sequence continues at coordinate 16,411,373 of NC_133323.1, forward strand.
AATATGGAAATTGAAATGGGACACTTGTCTTGGCCATCCCTTGAACGTGTCATTGTTTACTTAAAATTCAGAATTGGCATGGGGAAAACCGAGAGTATCCATAGCTAGCTTCCTTAATGTTTTTTTTATCTTCAAAGCTTCACTTTGCAACATCCAACCATCAACTTATTAATCCAAGTATAGATTCTTGATCCTTACCTTAAGAGATTCAAGGGGAGGTAATTTTCATCCATTTCCAGCATGTTTCGAAATTTAGATGTTGGAGGATTTGTGATTTAATTGTTGATAAGTGTTCTTGAGTATATAGAGATTATAGAAACGTAATCAGATCGAAGAACAAGTTGATTTTGGAATTGTTATGATTTTCTAATTTTATCGATTGAAATTGAACAGATTTGGATTATGGATTGATTACAGATTGTAACGGATATGGGTTATGGTTTGTAATTGATATATGTTGTTATTGTATTGACGGGGATATCGGGATTGTGCCGTTATGCCGTTGATTTGAATTAAATTCAGATTGATCAGATTCGGTATTGAATTGTGAATGGAATGTTGATATTGCTATTCTCGATATGTCATTTCAGATTTACAGAGACAGTCTTGAGTTCAGCACTTATATTGCTTCAGACCGAGACTACGAAAGAAAGGTATAAGTCAATGTCGAACCCGGGAGAATGACTCGAGTTAGATATAACTTGAGTTTCCCTAAACCACATACTTATTGTTATTATATGCATTGATTTGAATTGATATGCTTGTTCTATTGATTTATAGAAAGCGTGATTAGACGATTGGTCTTGTGACAGAGGTGCCAGACTGTGATAGAGTAGTCACTGGCCCATTGCACATTGTCACAGAGGAGTTATTGGCGGAGGTGCCAAAGTCTTTGACGGATAGGTCAAGACACTAGATGTTTGGTTTATATCGATGTTTGATTAGGAGTGGATTTACTTCTATTACTGAGATTCGATATAGTATGCCAACGTCTGGAAACCGGGATCCCTAGACTAGGAATGAGTCTAGTCTGAGCTGTAGAGTCACGAGTTATTTACAGTTTTATATCGATTTATGTTTTCAGATTTAATACATGTGATTGATATTTGTTTCATGCTTTTATATCGATTATATGATTGCATGTTTTGTTGATTTATACTGGGATGTATTTCTCACCGGAATTATCCGGCTGTTGTCGTGTTTGTATGTGTGCATGGCAACAGGTGGGACAGGATCGGGGTCAGGAAGAAGATGAGAGAGATCGTGATTAGAGTGGAGACTTCGGACTTTGATGTATATAGGGTTTGGAACACTTGACATTTAGTTGTTACACCTTAGTTTGAGTTTGATGTTTGTTGTACAAGACTTGTACTATTATACTGATATGTATAATTAGATTGATTCCATTACGTTTCGCACTATATATAAAAAAAAAAATTGTAGACCCATATTAATTACATTGATCCAATTATCCCAACGACGATTAAGAAGATGATTAGCGTCCGGGTCCCCACAACAGTTGGTATCAGAGCGATAGATCCTTTAGATTGAGATTGGAGCTAGTGAGCGGGGTAGAATGTGTTTTCTTTCCTGTTTTTGATTGCTAGCATGATTTTTTTACCTTAATACATGTTTACCTGAATTATCTGATTTTGATATGGTGATATGTATTCTTGAAATGGATCAGAACCGATTCTTTATCAGAGGTAAGATGCTCAGAAAGGGACTGAGACATATTTATTATGTGATTTCTAACCCTTGTGATAATCAGGTATGCCTCCTCGAAGAATCACAGAACAGGGCAGTACCTCTGCAAATCCGATGGATGTGACAGCAACACGAATGGAAACCTTGCTGAAGAGATTTCAGTCGTTCCATCCACCGACTCTGAAGGGTACTGAGACTTCAGTTGATTGTGAGAGTTGGTTAGATGACATTGAGATGCTGTTTGACTCTTTGGACTACACTGATGAGCGGAGAGTGAAACTGATAGGACACCAGTTGCATGATGTTGCCAAGAACTGGTGGATTACGACCAAGAGGGCCTTGGAGCAACGAGGTACGCCTATTACCTGGAATGTCTTCAAAACCGAATTCTATCAGAGATTCTTCCCTGTGTCATACAGAAAGGATAAAGGTGCTGAGTTTGCGAATCTGAGACAAGGGCAGTTGAACATTGAGGAATATGTGTCTAAATTCTCTACACTACTGAGATTTGCTCCACATGTGGCCGAGAATGAAGAAGCGGTGGCTGATCAGTTCATCAATGGCTTGAATCCGGAGATATTTACATTGGTGAACACTGGGCGACCAAACAACTTTGCTGACGCCCTGAATAGAGCAAAGGGAGCAGAAGCTGGTCTGATGAGACAGAGGGGAGCTTCATATGTTGCCCCAGCACCGAGACCACAGCAACCCCCTCCCAGATTTGAGAGTGGTAGCAGCAGTGGTGGAAAGAAGGACTATTTGAAAGCCAGAGGAAGACAGTTTAAGAAGTCTGGCAGCAGTTCTTCCAGTTCCAGTGGCTCGAGACAGACTGGTCAGAGCCAAAGTTATACAGGACCTTATTGCAGCACGTGTGGAGGGAGACATTCCACAGAGCAGTGCCGAGGAGTGTTTGGCAGTTGCCGTATTTGCGGACAGCAGGGACATTTTGCTAGAGTATGTCCCCAGAGAGGTTCTCAGGGATCCCAGGGAGCAGAGTCATCTGGATCAGTAGCTCAGACAGGGAGACGACCCTCAGCCGTTCATTCTTTCCAGCCAGCACCAACTACCCAGTCACAGCAGAGGCCAGGAGGAAGCCAGACAGTGAGCCAGCCTCCTAGACAGCAGGCCAGGGTGTTCGCTTTGACTGAGGAGCAGGCACAGGACGCACCTGATGACGTTGTTGCAGGTCACTGTTTTATTTCTGGTTATCCTGCATATGTATTGATTGATACTGGTGCATCGCATACATTTATTTCTGAGAGATTTGCATTGATGCATGCATTGCCTGTTGAGTCCCTATCTACTGTAGTATCTGTTTCTTCTCCTTTGGGGAAAGGTTTGATATCCGTGACTTCGGTAAGATCTTGTGTGCTACAGTATGACGGACATGAGATTGAGCTAGACTGTATTGTACTTGGGTTGTCTGATTTTGACTGTATTATCGGTCTTGATATGCTGACCAAGTACAGAGCTACCGTTGATTGCTTCCACAAGATTGTGAGATTCAGACCTGACATGGCTGACGAGTGGAAATTTTGCGGCAAGGGTTCTAGATCTAGAATTCCATTGATATCTGTTATGGCTATGACTCGATTGCTACAGAAAGGAGCAGAGGGGTTCATTGTCTATTCAGTTGATTTACTGAAATCGAGTCCACCATTGGCGGATTTGCCAGTGGTGTGTGAGTTTGCTGATGTATTTCCAGATGAGATTCCTGGATTACCTCCGATTCGAGAGATAGACTTCAGCAGTGAGTTGATGCCAGGTACCGTTCCGATATCAAGAGCGCCATACCGAATGGCACCGATTGAATTGAAAGAATTGAAGGAACAGTTGGAGGATCTATTGGCCAAAGGATATATCAGACCGAGCGTATCTCCGTGGGGTGCTCCAGTACTGTTCGTGAGAAAGAAAGACGGTTCTATGAGACTCTGTATCGACTACCGGCAACTGAACAAAGCAACGGTAAAGAATAAATATCCCTTACCTCGCATTGATGATTTGTTTGATCAGTTGCAGGGTTCACCTGTATATTCCAAGATTGATTTGAGATCTGGATACCATCAGCTGAGAGTCAGGGATTCTGATATCTCAAAGACAGCATTCAGAACCAAGTATGGACATTACGAGTTTATTGTCATGCCGTTTGGTTTGACGAATGCACCGGCTGTATTTATGGGATTAATGAACCGTGTGTTTCAAAAGTATCTCGATGATTTTGTGATTATATTCATTGATGATATTCTGATTTACTCCAAGAATATGATTGAGCATGCAGAACATTTGAGAACTGTGTTGAAAATTCTGAGAGCTGAGAAATTATATGCTAAACTGTCGAAATGTGAGTTTTGGTTGAGACAGGTAGTATTTCTGGGTCATATCATATCCGGAGATGGTATATCAGTTGATCCCAGCAAGGTAGAGGCTGTGATTTCTTGGCCGAGACCGACATCAGTGCCAGAGATTCGCAGTTTTATGGGTTTGGCAGGATATTACCGTAGGTTTATTAAAGATTTCTCGAGCATTGCCAAACCGATTACTCAGTTAACTCAGAAGAATGCTCCGTTTGTGTGGTCAGAAGACTGTGAGTCCAGGTTTCTGGCATCGAAGAAAAGATTGACCAGTGCACCGATACTGACTATCCCCTCAGGTACTGGTGGATTTGTTGTATATTGTGACGCTTCTCACAGAGGTTTGGGTTGTGTTTTGATGCAGCGAGGCCATGTCATTGCCTATGCTTCGAGACAGTTGAAGCCACATGAAACTCGCTACCCAATTCATGACCTTGACTTGGCGGCCATGGTATTCGCATTGAAGATATGGCGACACTACCTCTACGGTGAGAAATTCGAAATTTATTCTGATCATAAAAGTCTGAAATATTTGTTTTCACAGTCTGAGTTGAATATGAGACAGCGAAGATGGCTTGATTTGCTTAAAGATTTTGATTGTGAAATCAAATACTGCCCAGGAAAATCGAATGCAGCAGCCGATGCACTAAGTCGAAAGGTATGTTCTTTGTCCTTATCGACTATAGGTGTTTCAAATTTGATAAAAGATTGCTGTTTGTCTGGATTAGTATTTGAAACAGATTGTCAGCCTTTGAGATTATATGCTATTCGAGCTGAACCAGAGCTGATTTTGAAAATTAAAGCGGCTCAGAAAGTTGATCAGAAAGTACAGGAATCGATTGAGATGGTCAGAGTAGGTCATCAGTCAGAGTATCAGGTATGTGATGATGTACTGTACGTGAATAGTCGTATTGTTGTGCCGAATGTTTCAGAATTGAGACAACAGATATTGACAGAAGCGCACCGCAGTCGTTTTAGCATTCATCCTGGTGGCAGAAAGATGTACAATGATTTGAAGACACAGTTTTGGTGGAAACAGATGAAATCTGATGTCAAAGAGTTGTGTCAAAGTGTCTGAATTGCCAACAGGTAAAAGCAGAAAGAAAGAAACCAGGAGGACTACTGCACAGCTTGTCTATTCCTGAATGGAAATGGGATCACATTTCCATGGATTTTGTGACGCAGTTACCGCGATCCTCCCGAGGTTGTGATGCGATTTGGGTCGTGATTGACCGATTGACCAAATCAGCATGTTTTATTCCGTATTAGATGACATACAGGTATGACCAGATGGCTGATATCTATGTTAGAGAGGTGGTCAGATTGCACGGAGTGCCAAAGTCGATTGTATCGGACCGTGATCCTCGGTTTACTTCGCACTTCTGGCAGAGTTTACAGCAGGCTCTAGGTACGAAGTTGCATTTGAGTACTGCATATCATCCACAGACTGACGGACAGTCAGAGAGGACTATCCAGACATTGGAAGATATGCTGAGAGCCGTAGTGCTTGATTTTAGCACTAGTTGGCAAGATGCATTGCCACTTGGTGAATTCTCGTACAACAACAGCTATCAAACGAGTATTGAGATGGCATCATTTGAAGCGTTGTACGCTAAGAAGTGCAGATCCCCTCTGTATTGGGATGATATCTCTGAAGTTCATGAGATTGGACCTAATATGATCAGGGAGATGGCAGAAAAGGTAAAGCTGGTTCAGAAGAGAATGAAGACTGCTCAAGACAGAANACTAGTTGGCAAGATGCATTGCCACTTTGTGAATTCTCGTACAACAACAGCTATCAGACGAGTATTGAGATGGCACCATTTGAAGCGTTGTACGGTAAGAAGTGCAGATCCCCTCTGTATTAGGATGATATCTCTGAAGTTCATGAGATTGGACCTGATATGATCAGGGAGATGACAGAAAAGGTAAAGCTGATTCAGAAGAGAATGAAGACTGCTCAAGACAGAAAGGCCAAATATGCCAATGCTCGACGGAGACCGTTGGTATTTGAGGCAGGAGACCGAGTATTCCTGAAGATTTCACCTTTCAGAGGAGTTGTCAGATTTGGCAAGAAAGGGAAGTTGTCTCCACGATATATCGGGCCGTATGAGATTCTCGAGAAGATAGGAGATCGTGCCTATCGACTTGCATTACCGCCTTCTTTATCTGGAATACATGATGTCTTTCATGTATCTATGCTGCGGAAGTATCTCCCTGATGATTCTCACATTATTCAGCCAAATGAGGCCGAGCTTGATGAATCTCTGAGTTACATTGAGAAACCGGTTCAGATTATTGATCGTAAAGAAAAGCAACTCAGAACGAAGATCATCCCACTTGTGAAAGTCCAGTGGACTCGCCATGGCATTGAAGAAGCTACTTGGGAGACTGAATCAAATATGAGACAGGAATTCCCAGAGTTATTTCACTGATGTGAGTTTACTATTTTAGTTTCTGGTATTTCTGATTTGATTACTTGGGATATGATTGCTTGAGATTTCGAGGACGAGATCATGTCTCAGAGGGGGAGAATTGTAAGGCCCGAGATTATATCACCTTAATCCGAGATTATTTAGTTTACGAATTTTGGAATGGTGAATTAGATTCCACGGCTTTGTTGTAATTAAGTAGGATTGAAATTGAATTAAAAGATTGAGCGGGGCCCGTTTTGCAAATAGTGAAAAGTTGAGGGACTAAAGTGCAAATATGGAAATTGAAATGGGACACTTGTCTTGGCCATCCCTTGAACGTGTCATTGTTTACTTAAAATTCAGAATTGGCATGGGGAAAACCGAGAGTATCCATGGCTAGCTTCCTTAATGTTTTTTTTTATCTTCAAAGCTTTATTTTGCAACATCCAACCATCAACTTATTAATCCAAGTATAGATTCTTGATCCTTACCTTAAGAGCTTCAAGGGGAGGTAATTTTCATCCATTTCCAGCATGTTTCGAAATTTAGATGTTGGAGGATTTGTGATTTAATTGTTGATATGTGTTCTTGAGTATATAGAGATTATAGAACCGTAATCAGATCGAAGAACAAGTTGATTTTGGAATTGTTATGATTTTCTAATTTTATCGATTGAAATTGAACAGATTTGGATTATGGATTGATTACAGATTGTAACGGATATGGGTTATGGTTTGTAATTAATATATGTTGTTATTGTATTGACGGGGATATCGAGATTGTGCCGTTATGCCGTTGATTTGAATTAAATTCAGATTGATCAGATTCGGTATTGAATTGTGAATGGAATGTTGATATTGCTATTCTCGATATGTCATTTCAGATTTACAGAGACAGTCTTGAGTTCAACACTTATATTGCTTCAGACCGAGACTACGAAAGAAAGGTATAAGTCAATGTCGAACCTGGGAGAATGACTCGAGTTAGATATAACTTGAGTTTCCCTAAACCACATACTTATTATTATTATATGCATTGATTTGAATTGATATGCTTGTTCTATTGAGTTATAGAAAGCGTGATTAGACGATTGGTCTTGTGACAGAGGTGCCAGACGGTGATAGAGTAGTCACTGGCCCATTGCACATTGTCACAGAGGAGTTATTGGCGGAGGTGCCAAAGTCTTTGACGGATAGGTCAAGACACTTGATGTTTGGTTTATATCGATGTTTGATTAGGAGTGGATTTACTTCTATTACTGAGATTCGATATAGTATGCCAACGTCTGGAAACCGGGATCCCTAGACTAGGAATGAGTCTCGTCTGAGCTGTAGAGTCACGAGTTATTTACAGTTTTATATCGATTTATGTTTTCAGATTTAATACATGTGATTGATATTTGTTTCATGCTTTTATATCGATTATATGATTGCATGTTTTGTTGATTTATACTGGGATGTATTTCTCACCGGAATTATCCGGCTGTTGTCGTGTTTTTATGTGTGCATGGCAACAGGTGGGACAGGATCGGGGTCAGGAAGAAGATGAGAGAGATCGTGATTTGAGTGGAGACTTCGGACTTTGATGTATATAGGGTTTGGAACACTTGACATTTAGTTGTTACACCTTAGTTTGAGTTTGATGTTTGTTGTACAAGACTTGTACTATTATACTGATATGTATAATTAGATTGATTCCATTACGTTCCGCACTATATATAAAAAAAAAAAAAATTGTAGACCCATATTAATTACATTGATCCAATTATCCCAATGACGATTAAGAAGATGATTAGCGTCCGGGTCCCCACATGAGTAGAGTTTTGGATTGGTCAAATAAATAAATAAGAGTTTTGGGCTTTTGAAAGGATTGGCCCATTAAGATATATAAATTGAGACATGACATTCAAAACAAAGAGGAGAACCTAATTTCACGAACAGAAGACTACGCAAAAGACAACAATAGAGTGGAAAAGAGAAACTTAAAGAAAGAAGGAAGCTATTAGGGTTTGAGAGAGAGGAAGAAGACAACTTCAAAGGCAGAATCGCGCCAACCCCGCTGGATTTTCTTATTCTTTTTTATATTTTATTCTTATGAATTCAAACATTTTGTCTTTGCTTTTTTTTAATTCAATGGAATAAATTTATTTAGGTTAAAACCACAATAGCGAAAAACCATACTTTGTTGATATATGGTTTCTTTTCAATATATTATTTTTCTTGATTTTAATTATTGATTGATGTTGATTTAATATTCTTTATTAATAGCCTGATCATCTATTTACATGTTTGTTGATTAATTACGAATCGAAAAAGGATTGGTTAAATATAGCAACAAAGGCGTCATCAACACGTGGTTAGACTGACTATAAATAATTTTCAGTTTTAATGTGCGATTTTAGGTAAAAAATAAAATTTAACAAAGATTTAATGCATTTGATCTAATTAAATTCAATTAGAAATAATTGGACTGTTAGATTTAAATATGTTTATTAAGACGAGAAATCATTTAATAAATAAATATATGATTTCACCGTGATTGTCAAGAATTAAATAATTAATTGAATTTTAATAAGTATCAACATAGTAGAGTTTGATATCGTTGTGTGTATTAGTTCTTTATTTGAAGTTGAATCTCTCCTTAATCTTTGAGTCCGTTGTTTTTTATTGCAATTATTTTATTTAATAGTTTAGATTAATAATTCATATATCATCTTTAGTAATTAAATATTAGTCTTTGTGGGATCGATACTTGGACTCATCATCTATTTGCAATAACTTGACCTATTCCGTTTACTAGATTTATTTCTAACCAAAATCACAGGTCAAGTTTTTGGCGCTGCTGTCGGGGACTAATTTATTTAATATTAGAATAAATTATTTGCTTGAGACTTGATATTTTTTTTTTCAAAAATAAAAAAATCATATGTTTTTTGTCTAATTTATTTGTTTTATTTTTATTTTCTTGTGAGGTACTTTTAGATGGATCATCGACGAGTATTCACGAAATTTGCCCAACAATATTCGGAACCATTCTATGTTGTTTGGGGGAGATTCAATGATTTGGAAAGCAAATGTCGTTATCATGATTTGTCAAACTACACTCATATTCGAATTTTTTACATTGGTTTGAATGAGGCAAAAAGAAGTTGGGTAAATTATGGAGCTTTGGCAACTAGAAGTCACTTGTTTACTACAGATTACAACTGTGCAATGTACTTGTTAAATGATATGGTAGATTTCGAATACCACTGCATTGTGATAATTCACTGCATGGTTGGAGTCACCAACATCCTTACAATTCTGCTCCAATTTTGTTAACCAACCATTTGAGCCACAAGAAGAGTGTATCGCACATTTAGATGGAATCATGGCCCAATTGGAGAATATGGTTAATAATTCAACAAAGATTTATTCAACAAAGATAAGTAAGAAGTTTTTAGAAATTCACACCAACTCAATGTGTTTCATAGATGAGCAAATTGAGCTTTTAGTGCAAATAGTTTCTGAAATCCGTCAAGAGAATGAAGCGATTTTTGCCGATCCATTAATGACCAATCAGGTTTGGGTGAATGATGCAAACTCAAACAACCAAGGTTTGGAGAGTGATTCAAATCATGTAGAAACTTCACCTGAATCTTATCTTCCACAATTATTTGTGCTAGAGGAATAAGAATTCTTCGAGGAATCCCTATGCAAAGATGAACCAAAAGTGAAGTTGGAGGATGTGGAGGACCACAAGGCGAAAGATTTGAACTCATATATGGTCTTAACATATATTCCACCAGTAGATCCATTATTTCCATCAACGCAAACTCCAGAATATTACATCCTCTACGAGCTTAACCCTGGATTAGATTGTTCTTCCTTAATAATCAGTTTATGTCGAGTGTTGCTGGAGCGATGAGCTTACAATGTTAATATCATGCCAAGCTTGAGGGAACACATTATCAAGACCCATATGAAATATTTTATGATACTTACCACCGCTCTTTGATGGCTGTTTCTTCATAGTCAAGCTATATAAAATAAATTTAGTGTTTACTTTCATTTTTTCCTTTAAGTATTTTTTATTCTAATATTTTATTTTGTTTTCTTTTATTTTATAGGTGTTCAATGACTTGATTTGCACTCCAAGGAGTCTTCAAGATAAAGGATTATCACTTGAATATTTTAGCAACATCTTCCCCAATGGTTATTCAAAGTTACGACAGTGTCAGCGAAGTGTTTTTTCTTTTATTCTTTCCTTGTTTTTATTTAATCATTGCGTGACACCGAGGATATTTTCGATCTTTAAAGTGTGGGGGGATTAGTTATTTTTTCGCGTTATAACACTTAATATTTGCTTTTAATGTTTAATCCTCGAACATGGATTTTTTTTTTAATGTTTTTTCTTTGAGAAACTGCACTTATGATAACTTTGACACACTAATTGACTTTCTGGACTTTTAATCACTCAAGAGACACACCTAGAATTAATTCATAAAAGATGTATTTGTAGCTGAAGTATTTGAGCATAAAGTGGCTTTGTATAATTTTTTGAGACATCATATATGTACTTTAATTCATACTTATATGAATTAATTGTGAATTGGCAGAAGGTGAGACCATAAATGAAAAAAGAAAAAGAAAATAAACAATCTAGAACTTGTCTAATTATCATTCGAGGCAAAAATAAGGAGGAGAATGAATTAGGGATGATTTAGACGATTCTTGGACAGTTTGACCCTTTCAAGCCTACCCAATGTATCATTCATATTCCTAGTATCCTATTTTAAGCCTATAAAAATCGAATGGAGCGTGTTAAATTCATACAATTAGCTCCCATTTGTATTCCTTCGAAATCCAATATCAACTACCAATTTTAGCTCATACATTATTCATATACCTTAATTTTGGGAGAAATAAACCTCTTTAGTGCTTTAAAAGTTTCAATAACTCCTACATGTTGAAAAAAAAATGTAGAGTTTGCAAAAAATAATGAAGAAAATGAAGGGGTTTGATGAAAAAATACGATGAAAAAAGAAAAGAAGATGAATGAATATTGTATAGTGTGGTGATTGAAAAGAAATTAAAGATTTGTTGAGGATTGAGGAACAAATGAAAAAAAATTCGAAGGAAAGAAAAAAAGATGGGGAAGTTGAACGAAAGTAGAAGGAAAAGGAAAAAGTTTGATAAAAGATGATGAAATTCTATAAAAGGGGGAAGTCGATAAGAGATGAATGAGTGAACTGTATGATTAAATTGTTTATTTTCTCTCATTTTGAATCTCCATATCGTTATTGTAGCCATGAGTCGTGGACCAACATTATAAGCTTGAAATGACTTATTGATCGGGGTCATATTCCTCCGACATTTAGTGGAGAAAAGTATGAAAGATAAGTTTATAGAGAGTTTATTAAACAAATAAGAAGATATGAGTTCTCCTTGAACTAAGACACCTTTTCTAAATATGAGTTTCGACTTCCACACTACAAGTGTCTCATTATGTTGATCTTTTCTAGTGAATGCTTGAGTTATGAAGTTGCAACAAAAGTGAATTTTATTTTTTTTGGAGTGTGATCCTTTAATTGAGTGCGACAGAATTTGACAAGTTGAAAAGTGTTGATTGTGTCATTTTTGTAATGAATCATTGAATATTTTTTGATTATATTTTTATTCTATTATTTATTCGAGGACGAACAAAGGCTGTGTGGGGGATTGATAAGTTCAAATTCTATCAAATTTTAGAGATTTCATTTTTGTGCTTATCTTAAATTTTCATTTATTATTGTGTTTATTTGTAGATTTTTCCAAAAGATTAAAATAAAAACTTAATTTTGGAGATAATATCAAAGAATCTTGATAATTAAGGAAATAATTTATGATGAGTTTTGCTTTATTTGCCAAGAAGGGATTTTATTCCTTGTATTCCACGTGAATTGAGTTTTGGATTGGTTAAATAAATAAATAAGAGTTTTGGGCTTTTAAAAGGATTGAGTCATTAAGATATACAAATTGGAGACATGACGTACAAAACAAAGAGGAAAACATAAAGAGGAAGAGAGAAACTTGAAGGAAGAAAGAATTAAGTTGCTAGTGTTTGTGAAAGAGGGGGAAGAAAACTTAAAAGAGGGAATCACACCAATCATGTTGAGATTTTCTTATTCCTTCTTAGATTTTATTATTATGAATTCAAAAATTATGTCTTTGTTTTGTTTTATTTTTATGTAATAAATTTATTTATGCTAAGATCATAATAGGACAAAGTTTGATATCTGGTTTCTTTTCAATACATTATTTTTCTTGATTTTAATTACTGATTGATGTTGGTTTAATATTTCTTGTTAATAGCCTCATCACTATTTACATGTTTGTCGATTAATTACGAATTGGAAGAGGATTGGTTAAATATAACAACAAAAACGTCATCAAAACAAGGTTAAACTGGCTAGAAATAGTATTCGATTTCAGTGTGTTGTTTTAAGTGAAAATTGAAATTTCATAAAGTTTTAATGCATTTAGACCTAATTAAATTCAATTAGAAATATTGGACTTTTAGATTTAAATATGTTTATTAACTCGATAAATCATTTAATAAATAAATTGGGGATTTCGCTGTGTTTGTCAAGTATTAAATAATTAATTGATTTTAATTCGTGTAAACATAGTAGAGTTTGGTATCGTTCCGTGTCTTAGTTCTTTATTTGAAGTTGAATCTCTCCTTGATCTTTGCATCCATCGTTTTTTATTGCAATTATTTTATTTATAGTTTAGATTAAAAATTCATATATCATCATTTTATTTATTTTGTCTAGCTTAAGTTAAGTGACAAAAATTCAGTAATTAAATATTAGTCGTTGTGGGATCGATACTTGGACTCATCATCCATTTACTATAGCTTGACCTAGTCCGCTAGCTAGATTTATTCTTAACCAAAATCGTCGGTCAGCCACCAATAATTCATGGGTTCAATTTCGCGGTCATTCAGGCCATGGCGAAGGTACCAAATTTTATGGTCAAACCGATGAGATAATTGAGGTAGAGTACTCTGGTTTTCCACTAAAATTAACTATAAATTTTAAATGTTCTTTGTTAGATACTAGTCCTAGATTAGGGCCACACTTACACTAGAAGTATGGAATTTTCGATATTATTCGGAAAAGAAATTTAGGTTATTATGAACCATTCGTGTTTGCTACACAAAAAATTCGCAAATTGTGTACTTGACTTACCCAATAATAAAATAAAAAATTCAGATTGGTTGTTCATGTTTAAGAAAAAGAGATCATGTTACAGATATGGAGACAAGTGTCAATGAAGCTGATGTTACAACAAATGCTTTTCAAAACAACAAAAGTGAAAATCATGTCATCGAAACTCAATTCTTGTTGACATCACAAAATATTTTTCGATGTCAAGGTTAAGCATGATAATGAACCTGATGCGAACAACATTGACAATGAGAGAGATGATGTTCAAGCGACGATGTCTTTTGCAATGCGATTAGGCATCATTGGTTTAGGCAGTGTGGTAACCTTTACCACCACACCATAAACTTATGGAGAAATGTTGGGCGGTATGCTCAGATAGTAACTAGGGAACAATGGGACAAGTGGAATGTTGTTTGGCAGAGTAAAGGTTTAAAGGTCAGGGCGGCCAAGAACAAGAAAAACAGAATCAACGAGCATGTAGGCCCACGGACCGGCACGACCAAGCATACTTTAGGCTCGAAGTCCTATGCTGGACATGGAGCTGCTTTAGTAACCAACTTGTTTATTAACAACATTTTCATCATATGTAATTGTTAGAATCAAACCTATTATAGTAAGAAATATTATTACTGTTATTCTTATTCAATTTTGATTTCAGCGTCAATGGCATGGGAAAGACCTTACATCTTGGTAGCTCTACATGAAACTCATAGACATGTAGATGGATTGTTCGTTGATTAGATGTCAAGACTTTTTAATGTAAGTTCTATGTTCGGAATTGATAATAATTGGATGAAGTAATGATCGAGCAAAACTTGCACTATAAAATCCTTAGTAAAAATTAATAATATTCAAGCTCGAAATAATCGCAAGTGCACGATGTCAAGAAATAATATAGTGTATGAGAGTATGAGTATCGTTCATCTAGAGACTATATTTCGCAATTGTTATTCACAGTTATTAAACCTATAGCAACGATAATCCGGATGATTGTTTACTACTACGATGATTAAATAAAAGCTCAACGAATGATTCACAAATTAAATGATGAGATAAATAAGATAAAATGGTTGATTAAAGATTCAATGAGAGATGAATTTGTTGGAAATCTCGGTTCACCTACCCTTCGCTAATTTACTTAATTCGTTCGACAATAATCTACGCTTTTGACGGGATTTCCTATCCAATCGAACAAATCCTTTTAAGTTATGCCAAACTAATTCAACGTAGTGAAGTAATTAAATATCTTTAATTATTTATCAAAGGTGAATTGCATGTCGTTCTATGAAATCCCCTAGCTTTCGACCTTCTGGACTATGACTATCGACGTGTTTCCGACTTCATATTTCTCTGTAAATTGTAAATCCACAGATTATGCTACTCGTTCTTATCACGAGCTATTCTCTCGAACTCACTCGCAATATGAAATCGTTATTAAAGTTAGCTACGCTTCAACAACGCAATGAAAATAATAGCACAATCAAAAATAAATAAAAAGTCGAAAGATTAATTAACTAAACTCGGTTTCAGGGTAGGATCTCATTAAATCCCAAAAAATAATGAAAATTATCTACTAGAATTCATGATCAAACTAAGCAAAACAATATTTAAACAAGATGAATTAAACTAGAAATACTAGACGTGACGAAAACGCAGAGAACGTTTCCCGGAAATTTTGAAATTTTCAACTCCAAGCTTTCTCCAAGCCTTTTCTCTCTTCCCAAATTTTTGGCTGCTGAAAAAGTCTCTGAATTTTCATCTCTAGGGTTCCTTTTGCAGCCACACACCTTCCAAGTTGAATACAAGTGAATAAGGAAAATTTCCTTTTTTACTCGCGCTTGGGCGGTCAAGAATTACCGCCTTAGCGCAAGGTCTTCTGTAATGTCTTTTCATGCATGTAGCGCTGGGGCAGTCAAGAATTACTGCCCTGGCACGAGGTCTTCTGTTGAGCTCGTGATTCTTCAGCCTCTCGCACTGGGGCGGTCAAGAAATATCGCCCTAGCGCAAGTCCTTCTGCCCAAACATCATGTTTTTGTTGTGCTCGCGCTGAAGCGGTCAAGAATTACGGCCCAGCGCGAGGTGCCCTGTCCAAGCTTCATTTCCTGTTGAATTATCTTCTTTTGAGCCGTTCTCTTACACATTCGTTCAACTCTGTGAGCGGTGATCATATGCAATAATTTAAGATAAAATGAAAAAAATGCAGATTTCATGAAAACAAAATGATGCAAACTAAGACTCACACGATGCACTAAAATACATAAATATGACTTCTATCAACCCCCCATACTAACCTTTTTATCGCCCTCGAGCAAAATAGGTTGCAGGACACAACAACACAAGAAGTAGCATGTCGGTGCATTCATGGTTCTGGTCTGTCTCAATGAATATCAACACATATTTTGTCAACTAATGCAAGACACTAGTTCCGCATTTCAACACAAAGTTTCAGCACTACAATCTTTCATGGATTTAAAAACTTGTGTGTGTCCAATGTTGGCTCAAGCATCATGCATTTCCACAGTAAAATTTCAACGCTGTAAAAGACTTCAATCAACACGTCAGTGTGCACAATCCCTCTCTCACATCCCTCTTCACTTGTTACCGATTCGCAGCACATATAGTTAGGACTCTTCAGGCATAAATCATCACAGGATATGGTACCTCGACTAGGCTGAAACGGGAAACGAGGGAGGTACAATGGTGTATCATTTGTGAACATTCAGATTTTGCATATGATTTTCTTCAATACATCTCCATTCTTTGTCTAGGAATAAAATTTCATTCTTTTATTTGGCTCCCCACACATTACAACTCTTTTTTTTTTCCCGTGCAACATACTTTTCTTATTTTTCTGTCCTCCCTCAGATAAGAACAAGAGATATGGGCGTGTGGCTTCGGTCCAATCTCAAGGGTGCATAAATAAGGTTAGACAAAGCTAGATATTTGGGTACAAGTATCGCCACACAATTATTATCGATAAGCTCAGTCCATTGCATTGGTCTAGCAGAAATGTGCCTAACTCATCCTCGTCCTGCTGTGCAGTGTTTGTGTCAAGGAACATGTTCAAGTTCAAGTCACCTAGTGCATCTCAAATTCCCCACAAACAATTTCCAAGTTCACTATGTCATGCATTCTTCTGTTGCAACCATTTGTGCCGAAAATTTCATTATCCAATTAAGTTTTTTCATGCGTCAACCACTCGTGTGTTCTAAACTAGTGCCATGACAAAAATGGACATGCATATGTGTGACCTATTCAACATCATCATTGGCTACCACATACCAATCTAGCACCAACTATAGACCACTTCTCAAAGGACAACAAAAATAACACGTGACAAATGCAATACGAAAAAACGAACTAAACAAACAACCTAAACATAAAGTAACAAAACTAAACACCCACCCCCCAAACAGAATCGTGCAATGTCCCAAGTGCTCAAAACTACTAAAATAGGTAGACAAACGAACAAAGTAACTAAAATGGATGCTAAACAGAATGCAATCAAAATGAAATAGATAAAACGAATGCAAAGAAAAGGAAAACACAAAGACTCCCATGATCACTGCTCATCCTCGTCGTCCTCGAGTGGCACAACTCCAGGCTCCTGATCATTCGGCAGAGGGTAAGCATAGAGGAATGGGAACAGAGGTGGGTATGCCGGCGGCGGTGGATAGGGTGAGTTGTCGAGACACATGTGCGAGGCCATACCGCGCACCAGAGACTCCATCGATGACATGTAAGCACTGTTGACGATGTTGTACTGATCTTGATGAACCGTAAAAGCACACAACTCGTCAACTTTATCAATAATTGCCCGTCGTCGGGGCTGTGGGGGAGGCAGTGGTCGGTTAGCTGCGGCTTCATCCTCGACCACCTCTGGGAAGTCGAGAGCGTGCTTTCCCCGTTTCGTTTTCGTCCACGAGTCGTTAATGAGCTTCATCGGTTGCAACCATTTGTCTTCCACATTGACGACGACCACGACTCGCACACACAACTCTGTAATGATAGTGGGGAAGAATAGGGCAATGCTGGAGCTGTGAATGGACTGCTGGATTCGAGAGAAGTTCAGTCAGCCCACATTAATCAGAACACCCACCATCGATGCGTAGACCATCGTGGCTTGGTCTTTCTGAACATCACTGGTGTGGGACAACTGCATTAACCGCTTGAAAAGAAAATCATACCACATCGTGTGCCTAAACAACAAATATTTTTCCTAAAAACAACTCGGAGTCTTCCAAAAAGCCCCTGGGTAACAGATTGTTTGCATAATTAATTCAAAATCCGGGTTGGCTATTAACTCCTCTAAAGCCGATTCATAAACCACAGTGGTACCCAACAATTCATTCAGGGTGGCAGAGTCAAAAGAGATTAACTTACCCCGAACCATAACCCTTCCATCAGTCCTTTCGATGGCGTTGGCATAAAATTCACGCACAATTGGAATCACCGCAGCCTTGGGTTGAGCACAAAATGACTCCCATCCTCGTTACTCAATATTTTGCACAAGATGTAACGATTTAAAAAGAAATCAAACCCCCGCTCCGGAATGGGGCGCCTATGCACTTTGACATGTTCATACCGATTTCGGGCTTCTTCATTCACAAATTTACCCCTATTATCGGACAAAGAGGATGAAGAGGCATGTGCTACCTTAGATTTCTTGGGAGCCATGGTTGAATGCGGAGGAGGGCGAGGTGAACTAACCACGATAGGTGCCTTGAAAATTGTGAAAGGGGAACGGAGTCACCAGTGTGCTAGAATGGCTTGGGAACGTAGGAAATCAAGTACCAGCAAATCGAGTGGGAGAGATGGATGGTGAGGGATGAATTTTTGCAGTAAAATCGAAAGGGAGGGTTTATTTGTGTGCGCAAAGTGAGAGAAAGAAGAGAAAGGGCGACTTTATAATGCGGCGCGCTAGGGGGGTCAAACAATACCGCCCTAGCGCGATGCCCTGTGTTGAAAAAATTCATGTGGCACGCTGGGACGGTCAAATGATACCGCCCCAGTGCAAAGCTCTCTGTCCCTAAAGTGCCAGTGAGGCTCTAGCGCGAGCTCCTCTGCTTCTGACTTCTCAAATTTTTTTTATTTTAAATAAAAACAACCAACATCTAGTTTAAAAACTCAAATAATTAAAAGAAAAAGAAAAACGAGTAGGAAGGGAAAGAAATTAGTTTTCAATTTATAGTCGAGAAATAGACTGTAGGTGCCCCTCAGTTCGGGTTGTTTTAGAATCGAGCAACTCCAATTTGTGGATCCACTGTGCCACCCAAATAGTGATTCAGTCGTTGAGCATTGACTGTGAACAGCTCATTTTTTCCATCTCTCAAAGTTATGGCTCCCAAGTAGAACACCTTGGTGATCATGTAAGAGCCCGTCAATCTGGACTTGAGCTTTCCAGGAAATAAGCGCAACTTGGAGTTGTACAGTAGCACCGCTTCACCTTCTTTGAATTCCCTCGGTGTAATGCGCTTGTCGTGTGCTTGCTTTGTACGCTCCTTGTGGGTCAAAGCCAGGTCATAGGCTTGACCCCTAAATTCTTCCAATTGGTCCAACTGTAGCAACCTGTGTTCGCCTGCAAGAGCAAAATAAAGATTCAGTGCTTTTGTTGCCCAATAAGCTCTATGTTCAAACTCAACAGGTAATGACACGCTTTTCCAAAAAGTATCCGATACGGTGTCGTGCCTATAGGTGTCTTAAAAGCAATCCTATAGACCCAAAGCGCGCCATCTAACCTCAACGATCAGTCCTTTCGATTTAAAACTACAACCTTCTCCAGAATCCTCTTGATCTCGCGATTCGACAATTCCACTTGACCACTTGTTTGGGGGTGATAGGGAGTGGAGGCTTTATGAATGACCCCATATTTGCCCAAAATGTTTTCAAAAAGTTTATTGCAGAAATGGGTGTCACCATCACTAATGATTGCTCGTGGTGTTCCAAATATGTTTAAAATGTTTGTCTTTAAAAATTTCAGTACCACTTGAGCATCATTCGTGGCATATGATTCCGCCTCCACCCATTTGGAAACATAGTCCACCGAAACCAAAATGTATTTTTTCGTAAAAAAAGTTGGAAACAGTCCCATGAAATCTATCTCCCAAACGTCAAAGACTTCGCACTCGACTATATTATTTAAAGGCATCGCATGACATTATATGTGCGCTGGCATCTATCACAAGAGAAGACATGAAAGTGCATCTTTAAATAGAGTTGGCCAATAAAAGTCATATTCGAGTACCTTGGATGTCGTTCGCGTGGGTCCAAAGTGACCACCTACCTCGCGGTCATGAGAGTGGCTAAGAATCGATCTCATTTCTTCTTCCGCTACACATCTCCTTATCATAGCATCTGCACAGATTTTGAAAAGGAAGGGTTCCTCCCAAAAATAATATTTCACGTCCGAAAAGAATTTTTTCCTTTGTTGAAATGTTAAATTTGGGGTGGGGGAGCATGTAAGAAGAAAAATAGCAAAATCCGCAAACCATGGACAATTTTTCAACTCTTACAGCTGTTCATCCGGAAACAAATCATCTTCTCATCATTTTCACAATTTTTGCTAACATGCTCAAGTCTAGAAAGATGATCAGCTACTACGTTCTCTACACCTTTTTTATCTTTTATTTCCAGGTCAAACTCTTGTACAAGTAAGATCCACCTAAGCAATCGTGGTTTGGCCTCTTTCTTAGAAATAAAATATTTAAGTGTGTATTGGTCAGTAAACACAATGACTTTTGACAAAACAAGGTATGAATGGAATTTATCAAGTGCAAATACTACTGCAAGTAATTCTTTTTCAGTTGTCGCATAATTTAATTGTGCTTCATCTAAAGTCTTACTCGCATAGTATATAGTGTGAAATACCTTGTCCTACATTTGGCCTAGAACAGAACCAACCGCCATATCACTGGCGTCGCACATTAAGGGCAGATCCCAATCTGGTGCCACCAACATAGGAGCTGTCACCAAGCGCTCCTTTAGGTTCTTATATGCCTGCAAACAGTCAGAATTGAAATCAAATGGCACATCTTTCATGAGTAGGAAAGATAGGGGCTTAGAAATTTTAGAAAAATTCTAATGAAATGCCTGTAAAAACCGTCATGTCCCAGGAAACTTCTAACTCCCTTCACTGATTTTGGTGGTGGTAGGTTTTTGATGACTTCCACTTTAGCTTTGTCCACCTCAATCCCTTGTTCAGAAATCTTGTGCCTTAGCACAATCCCCTCTTGTACCATGAAATGGCACTTTTCCCAATTTAGCACTAGGTTTGTCTCCTCGCACCTTTTCAACACTGCGTTCAGATTCTGCAAACACTAATCAAACGTTGCACCAAAGATAGAAAAGTTATCCATAAATATTTCAAGAAAAGTTTCAATCATATCATGGAATATAACAGTCATGCATAGCTGAAAAGTAGTAGTGGCATTACAAACACCAAAGAGCATATGTCGGAAAGCAAAAGTGCCATAAGGACAAGTGAAAGTGGTTTTCTCTTTGTACTCAGGTGCAATAGTGATTTGGTTGTATCCCGAATACCCATCTAGAAAACAATAAAACTCATGTCCCGCTAACCTTTCTAACATCTGATCAATAAAAAGGAGGGAAAAGCGTTCCTTACGGGTGGCATAATTCAACTTCTTATAATCAATATACACTTTCCATCCCGTAACAGCCTTAGTGGGAATAAGTTCATTATTTTCATTAGTGATCACAGTAATCTCACCTTTCTTAGGCACACACTGAACATGACTTAACCATGCGCTATCGGAGATAGGATAGATAATACCAACATTTTCAGCCTTCACTACCTCTTGCATATTTTGTCACGCCCCGTATCCGAAGCGTCGGTGACATCCGGCATTGTTTAACAAATACTTGAAAACAATTAAGCCTCGTATCAAAATGCCAAAAACCAGTCTTTTCATAAATTAAACATTGTCTTTACAATGACAATAGAAATAAAAATTACATCAGAGTTGCAATTGCGGAAACTGAACAAAAGGGAAATAAAGTCTAAAATTCCGGAAACTTGTCTGTCGATCACCATCCCCAGAACGCTTCCTGCTCCTCTTCATTCTGTTGTTCCTCATTTTTATCAGAAATTTCTAAGGGATGAGTGTTTTGGGAAACACTCAGCAAGTGGGGGGGTCGATCGATTTTCAATGATACATATAGAACCTAATCTTTAAAACATTTCTTTAACAAACTTTCAAAACTTATTACTTTTAACTCATCATAGCAGAAGCGATTCGAACAAAAGACATTTTTTCAGATGATTCGAAATAGTTCAAAAGCAAATCAGATAATTTCAGGCAGCACAGACACAACACTGTTACTCATCTCATTTCCATGGTCAAATTGTCCCCAATATGTTAGTCCTCTAAGGAGTGAGGCCAGAATTCGGTTTTATATCCACCGGTGGGGGTCAGACAGAAATAGTTTTATACCCACCATTGGGGACTAAACAGAAATGATTTTATACCCATCATTGAGGGTCAGACAGAATCACAATTCTCGTCTCATTTCAAATCCGAATCGTAACAGCACAAACAGAATTCAGAGGTAACAGATAGAACTTTTCAGATTTTCAGATTTCAGAGTTTTCATACGGACACAGCGGAACCAAGAATTTCGAAGTATAGAAGAAAACACATAATCGATCAAAATTTTAAAAGACGGACATCATGTTTTTTCGAAAATGAAGACACACATACATGCATGTCATAACTTATATATTCAAGCTTTAAAGTACAAACGAATATACATAGCAAAAACTCACTTACTGTTGATTCAAACGTGCGACTTAGACTGGCTTAGCTTGGACGATTGATGACCGAACTTGAGCAGCACTTCTTTTATCTTGATGCGAATATTGTGGGGTGATTTTGGCAGCACTTCAACGTGATTTTTTTGATTGACTGCACTGTACGAAATTCCCTCCCTTTTCTTTCCCCTTCTTGGCCGAAACTTGGAGCCTTTTGAGTGGAGTTTTTGGTGCACTTTTCATTCAACCTTGAGGTGGTATTTATAGGTGAATTTGTGCCCTTTCCCTTCCACTAGGCCGTCCCCTTGTGCTCCAAGAAATGGAGTAATTGTGCTCATAATGGTGGTCAAAGGCAATCCAAGCACCAAAGGTCTTTTCCTACATCATTAATGTGTCCTGGTCCCTCAGCTCCTCCCTTAGCTCCTTCATGGATTAAGTCAAAGGTCATCTCTTGCATATTAAATTTGTCTTATCTTTTAGCTCTTCCCTTAGCTTCTTCCTTGGTTATCTCAAAGGTCGTTTCTTGCATAATAAGTTTGTCCAATTCCTTGGCTCATCTTTTAGCTCCCTTTTTGGTCTTGTTAGGACAAGCTTGGTTGAGATGCTTGGAGCTGAAAGATCGAGTCCTTGAGCTGTGGTTTTACTCCTCCCGTGGAAACTCTTCAATGGATGCGGTTATTTACAGCTCGTCCTCTCGTTGAGCTAGTCTCCGAGATTTGAAGCCATTTCCTCGAGTTAAGTTAGCTGAAATCTAAGTTCATATTTAATTTCTATAGTTAGAATGAAAATGGTTGAGCTTAGTTTAAGCTAAATTTTAAGTTTGTATTTATTACGTGATTTGCTTCGGATCTAATTTTTCCGGGTTCTCACATCTTTGAATTGAGTCATCTATGAGGTTGCACGAGGGGTGAATGCTTATCTTCCATCAGGATTTTGTGCATGCAGATTGATGGACTTATTCTCTTGATGTCTGCCACCTTCCAAGCAAACGCCTTTTTGTGCTCTTTAAGAACTTGTAGCAGTTTTCCCTCCATAGCATATGTCAAAGCAACCGAAATAATGACAGGTAGATTGTGGGGACCCGAACTTAATTCAATTCTTAATCACTTCTGGGAATAATTAATCAATTATAATAAACAGGGTCTAAATTTTTTTTTAAAATTACGAGAGTATGCAGCATATGAAATAAGTCTTATTTTATTTACAAGATCACTATCCAGATCTAAGTACAAGTCCTGTACAACAGTAAATCATAATAACTACCGTCTCTTCACTACATCTCAGGTGATGTAATAGATATACTCCTAAGTCCGGATCTCCACGCTAACTGTCTTCTCTCATCCTCTTCTTGAACCTGATCCAGCCCTATCTGTTGTCATGCACACATACAAAACAAGACAACAGCCGGATAACTCCGGTGAGAAATACATCCCAGTATAAACAATGTAAACATGCAATCATATAAACACATATATAAAAGCATATAACAGCTATCATTAACATGTAGCAAATCAACAAACATGAATGATATAAAACTGTAAATCAACTAGTCATCTCAGACTCGACTCAATCGACGCGTCAACTCAGACTCAACTCATTCCTAATCAAGGGATCCTGGGGTCTGGATATTGACAAATATATCGAATCTCAGTCGATAGAAATGAATCAACCCTAAACGGCATCGATATAATGCATATATCCAGTATCTGGGCGAATCAGCCAACAGAATAAGCGAATCAGCCAATAGAATAAGCGAAACAGCCAAGGACTAAGCGAATCAGCCAAAGAATAGGCAAATCAGCCGAAGACTAGGCGAATCAGCCTATGACTCAATACATACATGGTCTATAAATCAATAGATCACACACATCAATTCTCATAAATTGCAAATATCAATGCAATAAACTAAAGTATGTGATTTAGGGAAACTCGAGTCAAACCTCACTCGAGTTGTGCAATCCCAACTCAACATTAATTTATACCTTTCACTCTGTTACTCTGACTATGTCGAAGTCTCTGATTCAAAGCCTGTCAATATCAATCTGGCAATAACAATATCGAGGGTACGGTATCAATACACCACTCAATCAATACTGGATATAATCAGAATTCAATCAAATTCTGTTTCAACAGCACAACGTCAAAATCTCAATATACCCAGCAATACCATATCAATCAGATCTCAATCCCAACACCTCATAATCGATAACAATTCAATTCTGATATCAAATCGACTCCAAAATTCATAACAATTTCATATGGTATCTGTTCCTCAATCCAGTTTTGATTATACGATGTCAACATGTCAAGAACATCATTTAGGAATCATATCAGATTCTGACAATATCATAATTTCAAAACATATCAGAACGTAGCAAAACTTACGTCCAGTTGTAGCCTACGTCGATAGGAACACAGTACCGAAGTCGGATTGAAAATCTGACGGACGGATCTTTCACAATCACAAATCTAAAAAGGCGTAAGAATTTTTCTCGTTTTTCCCCTGACCTTTCTCGATCTTCCTTCTTTCTGATTGAGGAATGAAAGCTTTATATATATATATATACATACACGTGCATGCACAAGCCAAGTGGCTCACTCCTTTGCAAAACACGTCTCGCGCATATGCACGACCTTCATCGGCGCATATGCGCGAGACAATATGTCTCGGCGCATTCCAAGCACGGCAGCTCGCGCATATGCGCGCCTCATCTCTGCGCATATGCGCGAGGTTCTCTGGACCCATCATGCACAGCTCGCGCATATGCGCGCACCTCCTTCGCGCATATGCGCGAGGTTCTCTGCCCAAATCGCGCATATGCGCGCCTCCTGGTCGCGCATATGCGCGAGGGGTACTGTCCTCGCACATACGTTACATCTTTCCTCGTCTTTCCCAGTCCGATCCTTTCCGTCTATAATTACGTCAAATTATAAATCGATAATCGCAATTAATCAAATAAAAGTCTGGGGCATTACATAGATTATTATTCTCACCTAGGTATACATACTTTAGGTGTGGAGGCAGTGGCTTGAGCTCAGCGTTGGTGGTTCCTCAATGCTTGACTTCGGAGGGGTAAAGTCTCTTCGATCTCCCAAATCCTCCAATCTCATCTTTATTGATTTCCTCACTGGATGGTTGGCATTAAAGTCTGCCACTATTTTCGCTTTTTCTTCATCTAAGTCATCCTTCTTTAATTCACTTGTGAGGGTGGCTTCCAATGGGTCCTTCACAGAGTCCTTCAAAAAATTGTTCACAAGTGAACCCAAAGCATCGATTCTAAAACAGTCATTAGTGCGCAGTGTGTGCTTAAGAGCTTAAAAGACATCAAAAGTAATTTCTTCCTCCCCCACTCTTAATCTCAACTTCCCTTCTTGCACATCAATCAGGGCCTTGCCAATTGCAAGGAACGGTCTCCCCAGAATTAAAGGCATTTCCATATCCTCCTCCATGTCTAGCACCACAAAATCTGCAGGGAATATAAATTTTTCCACCTTTACCAATAGTCCTCTATGACTCCTTGCGGATATTTGACAGATCTATCTTTTATTTGTAAGGACATCCTTGTTAGCTTAGGCTGTGGGCACCCGGGCGCTAATCATGTTCTTAATCATCATTGGGACAATTTAATCAATTATAATAAACAGGGTCTAAATTTTTTTTTTAAATTGCGGAACGTAATGATATTCAATCTAATATACATGTCAGTATTAAAGTACAAGTCTTGTACTATATACAATCATTCAAACTAAGGTTTAACAACTAAATATCAAGTGTCCAAACCCTATCTCTAATCAAAGTCCGTGCTCCCCACTCTAATCACGATCTCTCTTCATCTCCTCGACCCTGATCATGTCCAACGTGTTGCCATGCACACATACAAACACGACAACAGCCGGATAACTCCGGTGAGAAATATATCCCAGTATAAATCAACGAAACATGCGATCATATAAACAATGTAAAAGCATGTAACAGATATCAGTAACATGTATCAAAATCTGAAACATAACCAATATAAAATCGTCAATCAACTCATGACTCCATGTCTCAGACTAGATTCTTTCCTAGACTAGGGATCCCGGTTTCCAGATGTTGGTATTCCATATCGAATACCAGTAATAGAAGAAACTCCAATTCTATCCACTTCGATATAACCAAATATCCGGTGTCTTGACCTATCCGTCACAGACTATGGCATTTTCATCAATCTACTCTCCTGTGACAATGTGCAATCTGCCAGTGACGATTCCATCAGTATTCGGCACTACTGTCACAAGATCACTCGTCTAATACTCGTCTAATACATTTTTTCTATAAATCAATAGAACAAGCATATCAATTCAAATCAATACACACAATAACAATAAGTATGTGATTTAGGGAAACTCAAGTGTATCGTACTCGAGCCGTTCTCCCGGTACCACATTGACTTATACCTTTCGTTCGTAGTCTCGGTCTGAAGAATTGGAAGTTCTGATTCAAGACTGTCTCTGTCAATCTGAAATGACATATCGATAATAATAATATCAACATTCCATTCCTAATTCAACACTGAATCTGATCAATTTGAATCAAATTCAAAATCAACGACATAACGGCACAATCCCGATATCCCCGTCAATACAATATCAACAGATATCAATTACAATCATAACCCATATCCGCTACAATCTATAATCAATCAATAATCCAAATATGTTCAATTTCAATCGATAGAATCAGAAAATCATAACAATTCCAACATCAACTTGTTCTTCGATCTGACTTCGATTCTACGATGTCTAGTATTCCCAGAACACATAATAATGATCAAATAATAATTCCTCCAATATCATAATTTCAAATCATGAAGGAACATAATAAAACTTACATCTCTTTGAAGTTCTTGACGAGAGGATCACAGAACTGTGTTCGGATCGAAGTTCTGATAACCGGATCTTGTAGAATCGAATTCTAGGCTTTGGAAGGAAATCTTGGAGAAATTCTATGGAGCTCTCGGTTCTTCCCGTAAATGGTGAAGGAAATGAAACTTTATTTATATCAAATGCACGACAAGTGTCCCACTCAAGTCATTAATTGCTCTTTTGCCTGTGAATGCTTCACTATTTGCAATTTGGTCCTCACAACTCTTTTTAATTCAATTTCAATCCTATGGAATTGTAAAACCATGGAATATGACTCAACATTACAAAATTCATAAATTAAATAATCTCGGATTAACATGATAAAATCTCGGGCCTTACATAGGCTCTCATAATCTGAGTTTCCTGAGTACATATAAAGACATAAGATTTATACTCACACCAACATTATAAAGCTTTATGAAAAACAATCTCACCAATTATGCAAGGAATAGAAAAACTCCCTGGATCTTTTAGTTTCGGTGGGATCTTGTTTTGTACCAATGCAGAGCAATTTTCAGTTAAACTTACAGTCATGTGATCTTCTAACTTCCTTTTATTCGCTAAGATGTCTTTCAGAATTTAGCATAGCTAGGAATTTGCATCAAAGCATCAGCAAAATGAATATTAATCTGCAATTTCTTGAATACTTCTAGGAACTTACCGAATTGCACATCCATTTTCGCCTTTTTAATGTTGCAGGGAAAGGTGGAGGGATAACAATTCTAGATTGTGTAGTTGGTACGGGTGTAGAGTTAGGAGACTTACCTGTGGACGTGTCAGCCGCTCCCGCTCTTGGCTCCCCTTTTTCCTTCCCCTCTTGTTCAATTCCTTTCCATTCCTCAATGCTATGGCCTTCAATCCCCACTTGATTTACTGGTGCCTCCTCTTGCAAATATAAAAGACCACTGTCTTGACAATCGTTAACATAATGTTCTCCTCCACATTTATCACATAATATCTCTTGCATGCGCATCGCTGTCCTGTTTACATTCTAGCTGTCTATTTTCCTGTTAAGTGCTTCTAATTGTGCAGTGACAACAGAAAATTCAGTTACCTGGTGAACTCCTGCACTCCTCCTCTGATTGTTCCTCTCAGATTGAGGGTGATAACTGCTAGCAGCCATCTCCTCTAATAACTCATACCCTTCTTCGATCGTTTTCCTAAGCAGATTCCCACAGGCCACAACATCTATCATGGTACGGTTAGACAAAATCAAACCATAGTAAAAAGTTTGGACAATTAACCTAAAAGCAAACTCATGATGTGGGCGTCTCCACTGTAAGTCCTTGTAGCGCTCCCAAGCCTCGTAGAGTGACTCCTGCTCAAATTGAGAGAAGGTGGTTATGTCTGCTCGCAGCTTCATGGTTTTTGATGGAGGAAAACATTTCAAGAGGAATGCCTTGGCCATATATTCCCAAGTTATGATTGAACCTATAGGTAAACAATTCAACCAGGCTTTAGCTTTATCACACAAAGAAAAAGGAAATAAACGTATTCTAACAACATCATCAGAAACTCCAATAAATTTAAAAGTATCACAAATTTCTAAGAACTCGACGATGTGAGTGTTTCGGTCATCTAGCGCTTCTCCCCCAAACTAGACCATGTTCTGAATCATTTGAATAATGGCTGGTTTAATCTCAAACTGGTTTGCCTTGATGGTTTGTCACACTATGCTTGGACGTGCTCCATCAAGCGAAGGTTGTGCGTACTGCATCATGGGTATGCGCCTTGGCTCTTCGATTCTTAGATCTTCATGCTGCTCTTCCTGACGTTCGTTCCGGTTCATCATGTCTCTAAGCCTCTGTTGTTGTTTTCGTCTGCGTAGGGTTCTTTCAATCTCGCGATCGAATATCTCTAGTTCAGACTCTAGAGATTTTGGCATGCACAGAGAGCGATACCTGCAAATAAATCAAAGGTGTCAAGCAAAACAAAATCAAGAATGCTAAAGTAAATAACTATGAATAAAATTGTGGATTAACAATCACCGACAACGGCGCCAAAAACTTGATTGAGCAAAATTTACAATGTAAAATCCTTAGTAAAAATTAATAATATTCAAGCTCGAAATAATTGCAAGCGCACAATGTCAAGAAATAATATAGTGTACGAGAGTAATTCGTTCACCTACCCCTCGCTAATTTTCTTAATTCGTTCGACAATAATCTACTCTTTCGACTGGATTCCCTATCCAATTGAACACGTTCTCTCGAGCTATGCCAAACTAATTTAACGCAGTGAAGTAATTAAATCTCTTTAATTATTTATCAAAGGTGAATTGCATGTCATTATATGAAATCTCCTAGCTTTCAACCTACTGGACTATGACTATCGACGTGTATCCGACTTCATATTTATATGTAAATTGTAAATCCACGGATTATGATACTTGTTCCAATCACGGGCTATTATCTTGAACTCACTCGCAATATGAAATTGTTATTAAAGTTAGCTACGCATCAACAACGCAATGAAAATAATAGCACAATCAAGAATAAATCAAAAGTTGAAAGATTAATTAACTAAACTCGGTTTCGGGGTAGGATCTCCTTAAATCCCAACAAATAATGAAAATTATCTACTAGAATTCATGTTCAAACTAAGCAAAACAATATTTAAACAAGATGAATTAAACTAGAGATATTAGACATGGCGAAAACGCGAAGAACGTTGCCAGGAAATCTTGAAATCTTCAACTCCAAGCTTTCTCCAAGACTTTTCTCTCTTCCCAACTTTTTGGCTAAAAAGTGTCTGAATTTTCATCCCTAGGGTTCCTATTGGTGCCACACACATTCCATGTTGAATACAAGCCAATAAAGAAAATTTCTTTGTTTACTCATGCTGGGGCGGTCAAGAATTATCGTCCTAGCGCGAGGTCTTTTGTAATGTCTTCTCATGCATGTTGCGTTGGTCTTCTGTGGAGCTCGTACTTCTTCAGCCTCTCGCGCTAGGGCGGTCAAGAAATACCGCCTTAGTGCGAGGTCTTTTTCACAAACATCATGTTTTTGTTGTGCTCGCGCTGGGGCAGTCAAGAATTACAGCCCTAGCACGAGGTGCCCTGTCCAAGCTTCATTTCCAGTTGAATTATCTTCTTTTGCGCTGTTCTCCTACACATTCGTACAACTCAGTGAGCGGTGATAATATGCAATAATTTAAGATAAAATGAACAAAATTCAGATTTCATGCAAAATAAATGATGCAAACTAAGAGTCACATGATGCACTAAAATACATAAATATGACCTCTATCAAGTAATTTTTAGAATAATAATAATAATTCAAATAATCAATGAATATTATATTCTTCCTTACAAAAATTTATGGAGACATATATGGCTGAGTCGTTGACACCTTACGAGGATGGGATGATTCCGGATGCTCCTAGTCTACATGAAGTCAACATCATGTTCAAGTTAGTGATAGGTAGCCCCCCAAAAAAAAGCAGACGTATAATTGTTGTTCCATGGCTTTTAGAATTTATCCTAAGAAATGGATTCATGTTGACGTGGAGGTTATCGTAGCATTGGGGACTTCAAATGCAGCTGATAGGATCGGTTAAGGTAGTTGGCGTGATTAGAAGGAGGGTTGAATAAACACTCTGGATTTTTGTTTCCTTTTTAGATATAACCAGTTCTTTGAGGAACCGATCTTGAAATCTTGTTTGTCGATGTAAATCACTCAACTAATAATAGTGCGGACTAAAATATAGGTTGAATACTGAAGAATGATATAATGTAAACTGAAGAATGATATAATGTAAAACTGAAAGTATAACTGAAATGAACACACTAATTTTTACGGATGTTCGGAGACTTCAAATGCTCATACGTCACCTCTTCTATCACGAGGATAGGTTTTTACTAAAAGAGTTTGATATATTACAACAGATTGTAATAATCTATTTTAGTTGGTCCTACACACTGCTAAATTGAAAATCCTAGTCTATCAATACTTTTATAGTGATTAACTGATTCGCTCTAACTGGTAGCCTGAATGCTACGAATAAATACAATTAATTTAAAGCTGAGTGTGCTATCTGTAAACTGAGAAAATAAGCGAGAAATGTATCACAACTGATTGAAGATTGTAGATTGTTTGTTTCGTGTGTTTCACAAACCTTCTTCAACTGATTCGATCAGCTATGTATAGTCTTTGATCCCAATGGTCGTATTGAATGTATTTAATGACAAGTATCCGTTGAATCTTCATTTAATTGCTTTATCTAATAGTTGTACGAGGTATTCAGATTGTTCTGTTCTGATTTATCAATTCTGCTTTGGTACGATCTGTCAGTCAGTCTGCTGATACTTTAACTGATGACGTGGCCAACTGATTAGAAGTCAACTAATTAGCCGATCAGTTCAACTGGACATTATCAGTTCTAACTGATGTCCTATAAGTTATGAATACTTCAGCTGATAGAGGTTTTTTCAGTTTAGTTCAAACTAAGTCTTCAGTTAAGATTACTCGATTTGTCAGATCAGTTTAGTTCTTCGATTCCCTTACGGATCATCTTGTCAAATTCTGAAACTTAGAATATTCCAACAGTAACTATACACGAGGAGACAAACAAATTGAGTGAGGATTTAGCCGCTGATCAGAAGCGGTATGATGTACTTAAGATGGAGTTTCAAGAGTCGAAGAAGGAAAACAACTTGTTGAGGTATCAAATTTCCTCTTTAGAAGAGCAAGTATTTCTTCTGGTAGCTGGCTTTTCTCGAGGAGCAACTATGCATCCACCAGTGCGACATTCGTATGGCATGTAGTCCACTCACGCAGTTCCTCCCATAGCGGCCACTTCACAGCAAGAGGATCACACAGCTCGTCAGACCATCACACGATCTTCGATCTTTACATGGATGTATGTACTCTCAACATAGTATCTTTCCATCATAGGACTTGGGCTACGACGATGACTAGGGACATGAGGATGGTGACGGTGACGAGCAAGACGATTACGAAGACGACGAGATTGGGGCAGCATATGAGTTTATTATATTTTGTCGAGGATGTTTATTGCACATTTTTATTATCTATCGTCATTTCAGTATTAATATCAGTCGGATGTGAAATATTTTTATTTATTTAAAGAATTTCGACTTATTATTATAAACAATGAACTTTAATTTAGACAAATATATATATTTGGTAATTAATGATGTCATTTTACGAAAATTTTACAACTATTTTATTAATATAATCAATACCAAAATTCATTAATGGAAAATATATTTTTATATGAATAATTATTAATAATTAAAAAATATATTATTCCTTATTTATAGAAATTATAAACATTATTTTTCACAAATTATTTTTTCAAAAAAATATCGATGAATATTAAACCGTCGCTATTTTGTAAACCATGTTATATTAAAAAAAACAATTATTTAGGGATGATATTTTTATTAAGACAGTCTCGCAAATAGTGAAAAATGATCGCAAATCGGCCAGATATTAAATAAATATAACCGGTTTGGCGACGATGTTCCTCCCAAAACCGTCGCAAATTTAGCATCAATTTTTCAAAAACGTCATTAAATTTCAACGACGCGCGTTTTAGCGGCAAAATTCAAAACCAACACTAGCTGCTTTTTAGTTCGTTTTAAATTGTGACTTTTGAGGGGTAATTATAGGGGTGGGAAAAAATACCAAAAATTTCGATATACCGAGATTATCGTAACGAAAAAATACCGAATTTATCGATTTTTCGGTATACCGAAGATTTCGGTACGGTACGGTAACGGTATGTAATTTGAAAATTTCGTTATATACCGAAATACTGAAAAAATATACAAAATTTTTAAAATATATAATATTTTAAAACAATAAATTTATAAAGAAATTTAAAAAGTAAGGTTTTTTTAGGTATAAAACGGTATATACCGATACCGTACCGGAATTTGGGTATACCGTACAATTTCGGTATATTCGGTATGCTTGTTATATGTACCGAAAATTTCGGTATACCGAAAATTGATATACCGAAAATTTCGGTACGGTATCGGTATGAATTTTTTTATACGGTAATTTTCGGTAAGATATATGGTATAAGATTTTCGGTACGGTGCGGTACGGTATACTACCCATAGATAATTATAATTATAAATGTGAAATCAAAGGTGGGGGAATTATTGCTTAGTTAATTAATCACAATGAATATTTTAATTAACATTATTTAGAATTATCAACAGAATCCACGCTAATTAATCGTTGGTCAAATTCGGATTAAACAAATATCAAACAAATTGGGATAACCCTTCCATGCAAATACAGCATCTCCTCGGGGTCGAACTCGCCTTCCCGCTGCCTCAGCATCTCCAACACCTTCGCAACCGATCTCCTCTTCAAATATTGCATCACCTTTACGTGCGTGAACTCGTAATATTACTCCATCCCACATATTCGCACACCAATTTTTCCATGACGCCACCACACTTGCTGGTTGAGCTACCAGTTTCTTGATGTTCAACTCGTCACATTATCTCCAAAGGCAGACAGTGATTATCATGGGTTTTTGCGATATATCGAACAATTTCGGGCACCAATTATTGTAGGTTTTCCAGTATCTTCCAATCAACATCATCATATGAATGCGGCCTTCGCAGTTAGAAGTTACATGTGCCATTGTTTACTTTTGATCAATCTTCTTGCCGGATTTACGTGTGTTTAGAAGAGATATTTAGGGAGGTAAACGAACCAAACCGTTTGTGAGCTATTCGAAACTCGATTCGATAAAAGCTCGTTTGAGCTCGTTTAATGAGACTCATTAAGATAAACAAACCAAACTCAAGCTTTACAGTACTCGACTCGTTAGCTCGTGAACATGTTCGTTGATAAGTTCATGAGTAATCTTTTAGATAAAAAAATAATAATTTTGATATTTGATTTATTGATTTTGCATATTATTTATGAAATATATAGAAAAATCTATTAAATTTATTTATTATAATAAATTTACAAATTTTAATAAGAATAATATATTTTTCTTTAAATATATAATTTAATTTTTAATTAATTTAATGAAAATTTAAATGTATAATTCATATTTATTAAGCTTGTTTAGGCTCGATAAAGGCTTGAATAAGCTCGTGAGCCATGCACATATTCGTTAAATAAAGCTCGAACTCGGCTCGATTATAAACGAACCAAGCTCAAACATTCAAGAGTTCGGCTCGGCTCGACTCGACTCGATTACATCTCTAGAAGAGATAGGCGCAATTTCCTCTGACTGGTGATCAAAATATATGAACGATCTTTTAATATAGTACAAGTTTGTGTTTACGTAAAATCCTATTAGGAGACATAAACATATAAATTACATGTATTCATTAAATATCTGTATTATGAGTCTCTATATGTTTGCGTGAACATCTCGGAGCGTCCATGAATGCCCACCAACAGACGCCTAACATATCAAAAAAATATATACATATATATATATATATATA
>NC_133323.1:16448372-16457617 GCF_012295235.1 Primulina huaijiensis
AAAATCATAACAATTCCAAAATCAACTTGTTCTTCGATCTGACTTCGATTCTACGATGTCTAGTATCTCAAGAACACCATATACAGATCAAATAACAATTCCTCCAATATCATATTTTCAAATGATAACAGAACTCAATAAAACTTACGTCCAGTTGTAGCTGTCGATGAGAGGAATTCGGTACTGTGTTCGGATTCAAATTCTGACGGTTAGATCTTGTAAAATCAGAATTCTAGTCTTCGAAGGAAATTTTGAAAATCTCCTATGGCTACCTCGGTTTTCTCCCCTGGAAATGCTGAATGGATTGAAGGATTTTAAAATATATAAGCATGGTGAAGACAAGTGTCCTCAAATCCCATAATTGCACTTTAGACCTTGTAGTCTTCACTATTTGCAATTTGGTCCTCACAACTCTTTTTAATTCTATTTCAATCCTAAATAATTACAAAAACGTGGAATCTAATTCATCATTCCAAAGTTCATAAATCAAATAATCTCGGATTAAAATGATAAAATCTCGGGCCTTACAATTCTCCCCCTCTGAGATATGATTTCGTCCTCGAAATCGTAGGCAGTCAAATCATATCAGATAAGAAGATATCATAGAAGCTTAAAATAAAAGACTCACATCAGTGAAATAACTCTGGAAATTCCTGTCTCATATCAGACTCAGTCTCCCAGGTAGCTTCTTTAGTGCCATGACGAGTCCACTGCACTTTCACAAGTGGAATAATCTTCGTTCTGA
This sequence comes from Primulina huaijiensis, assembly GCF_012295235.1. Taxonomy (NCBI): domain Eukaryota; kingdom Viridiplantae; phylum Streptophyta; class Magnoliopsida; order Lamiales; family Gesneriaceae; genus Primulina; species Primulina huaijiensis. The sequence continues at coordinate 16,449,118 of NC_133323.1, forward strand.
GTTGTTTTTCTTTACGATCAATAATCTGTATCGGCTTTTTAACGTAACTCAGAGATTCATCAAGCTCGGCCTCATTTGGCTGAATAATGTGAGAATCATCAGGGAGATACTTCCGCAGCATAGATACATGAAAGACATCATGTATTTCAGATAAAGAAGGCGGTAATGCAAGTCGATAGGCACGATTTCCTATCTTCTCGAGAATTTCATACGGTCCAATATATCTTGGAGACAGCTTCCCTTTCTTGCCAAATCTGACAACTCCTCTGAAAGGTGAAATCTTCAAAAATACTCGATCTCCTGCCTCAAATACCAACGGTCTACGTCGAACATTGGCATATTTGGCCTGTCTGTCTTGAGCTGTCTTCATCCTTTTCTGAATCAGCTTTACCTTTTCAGTCATTTCTCTAATCATGTCAGGTCCAATTTCAGGAACCTCAGAGATGTCGTCCCAATACAGAGGGGATCTGCACTTCTTACCGTACAACGCTTCAAACGGTGCCATCTCAATACTCGTTTGATAGCTGTTGTTGTACGAAAACTCGCAAAGTGGCAATGCCTCCTGCCATCCAGTGCTAAAATCAAGCACTATAGCTCGCAGCATATCTTTTAATGTCTGGATAGTCCGCTCTGACTGTCCGTCAGTCTGTGGATGCTATGCGGTACTCAGATACAACTTCGTACCTAGAGCCTGCTGTAAACTCTGCCAAAAGTGCGAAGTAACCGAGGATCACGGTCTGATACAATCGACTTCAGCACTCCGTGCAATCTGACCACTTCTCTGATATAGATCTCAGCCATCTGGTCATGCCTGTATTTCATCTGATACGGAATAAAGCATGCTGATTTGGTCAATCGATCAATCACGACCCAAATCGCATCACAACCTCGGGAGGATCGCGGTAACTGCGTCACAAAATCCATGGAAATGTGATCCCATTTTCCATTCAGGAATAGACAAGCTGTGTGGTAGACCTCCTGGTTTCTTTCTTTCTGCTTTTACCTGTTGGCAATTCAGACACTTTGACACACACTCCGTGACATCAGATTTCATCTGTTTCTACCAAAACTGTGCCTTTAAATCATTGTACATCTTTCTGCCACCAGGATGAATGCTAAATCGACTGTTGTGCGCTTCTGAAAATATCCGATGTCTCAAATCTGGAACATCTGACACAACAATATGATTATTCACATACAGTACATCATCACGTACCTGATATTATGATCGATGACCTGATCTGACCAGCTCAATCGATTTCTGCACATTCTGATCCACTTCCTGAACCGCTTTAATTCTCAACATCAGCTCTGGTTCAACTTGAATAGCATACAATCTCAGAGGCTGACAATCTGTTTCAAATGCTAATCCAGACAAAGAGCATTCTTCTATCAAATTTGAAACACCTATTGTCGATAAGGATAAAGAACATACCTTACGACTCAGTGCATCAGCTGCTGCATTAGACTTTCCCGGATAGTACTTGATTTCACAATCGAAATCTTTCAGCAAATCAAGCTNTAAGGCTCAATAAAATGATTAAATAGGATGAAAATTTTCTAAAAATTCCGGAGTCCAAATTATTTGACGAGTCGAACCTTATTTTGTCTGAGAAGCCGGTTTTAGTCAAACGAAGGACTTCTATGGACGTGAAAGTTATTATTTTTGAAAACGATTTTGTAAACTTTTATATTGTAATTAATTGGGCCTCATTTAACAAGGATTAATGGGCCCAATTAATTTCAAAGCAAGAGTCCTAAAAACTCTAAACTCTAGGCTCCTAAATCACCTAAAACACTAGATTATAAAATAAAAATCCTAGGCTTCTAAGGACTCCTAGTGGTTGAAAATTACACACACCACACACACACACACAATATTTTCGAAAATTTGAGAGCAAGAATCCAAGGTTGTTCGTCGCTCGTTCGCTCCTCTTCTCAACCTACGCCAATGATCGGATATTCTAGCGTTCTAAACGTAAAGGCATGTTTCTAAACATTCCTTTTGCACAATTCAAATAAAAATATGTGTGTTTGATATTTGAAAGCATGAAAACTACGTTGATCAAATTATTGTACGTTTAGACATATATTTTTTAATGTTTTGAAGTTTTTACGCTTGTTTTAGACGCTTTATGATTCCTATGAACACGCTGCCAATAGGAGATGAATAAGTGTAAGGTCTAAAATACGATGACATAATCCAACTGTATGCAAATCTAAGANATTGGGTAGCGAGTTTCATGTGGCTTCAACTGTCTCGAAGCATAGGAAATGACATGGCCTCGCTGCATCAGAACACAATCCAAANTACATGTTTAAAATAGGGTTTACTGTTAGAATGCATAAAACTGTGTTTTAAAAGCTATTCAGGATGCGATCGAGGACCGGAGACCGGGGACCATATGAGGGAAAATATTTTTGTTAAATAATTATTTTTAATTGTTTAATGTGTGGTGTATTTTAAACGAAACTTTCGAAAATGAGATGTTTTTGAGGTTTTTTTATACGCCGAGTCGTATTTTAAACCAGTATTTGATTTGTGATAAAAATAAGAATTTTTTGAGAACTCGGCTATTATTTTCACAAACTTTCCGAAAAAAAAATTTAAATATTAACCAATGGGCTTATTGCGCATACTCTATCATGGTTAATGGTCCTAGGCTTGCACTTGAGCTTTGAATCAAAATAAAAGCCCCAAACCCCTCACCATAAACCTCATAATTCTCGCCCCACCCCTCTCTAAAATACTAGGACTCTTCCTTCAGCACCAAGCACACACAACACGTAAAATTTGAGGAGGAAGCCATGGTTTTGAAGAGAAAAATCAGCAAGGTCCTCCGTTCGTCAACGTTCTTCGCATCTCAACTTGTTTTTCGTGCGTAAAATATGCAAAGGCACACCTTAATCCCTTTTTCTCATCCTTCACACCATAATATATGCTTGATAGATGTTTGCATGCAAAAACATGATAAACATGATGTATTTTCGTTTTTATGGATACCCATGCATAGAACTCATGATTTTGTGGTTCCAAACTTGTTTTGATGATGCACAAAGGCGCTGCCATGGTAGGGTAACTTGGAGGGACATCTTTTCAACGTGTTGAGGGTCCACAGAAGCCTAGAAAAGGGTTGCACAAGTAGGGGAGATGACTTGAACGAAAATCGCATGCCTTGGTGTACTAGCGTTTCGACTAGGGTTTGTAGGGGCTTGCGGCTCCTTGCTCCAGATAAGGCACGACCAGGGGGCACCAGAGGGTTGCGTGAGGATCCTAGGGAGGCTGCACGGTGGCTGGCTTGAGGGCTAGGCACAAGCCGCGCCTAGGAAGGTCGCACGAGGAGTCCTAGGGCAAGGGTGAAGGGCTGCGGCTTCTAGGCGGGTTAGCTTATTTCCAGTAGCTTATTGGGGGTTCAGTTAGGGTCCCATGGTCGATGGTTAGGGGCTCGACTCGCTGGTTTGGGCTTGAGCCTAGGTGTACTAGGATTCAAACCACTTAGAACTAGGACTCTATGTTCTGAAATTTTCAGTAGGCATCCTAGGGTGTTTGAAGGTCTTAAGGGTCTTGAATTGGGTTGAAAATAGTTTAATTAGGTGTTATTAAGCTTTGGTCCAGGTTTGGTAAGTTTTGATTAAGTTTCGAGTCCATACGAGTCAAAATCAGGGTGTACGTCTAAGTTCAAAAATGAATCGAGGAATTTAAAGAAAAGATAAATTTCAAACCTAAGGAATAATTAAGGGAGAGTTTTAAGGTAATACGTTAAGTTTGAAATGATTTGGGACGTCGTTTCGAGGTCTAAGGATAAATATAGAATGTTAGGGTTTCAAGCGTAAAACTGTCATTTTACTCCTGAAAAATGTTAAACGTCCTAACAGTGCTCTGAATGCTATAAATAATGTTAATATGTTTATTTTAAATGTTTATGAAATTATATGATGAAACGTTAATGCTAAAAGACATGTTGCATGATTGGTTTAAAAGAAAAATGATTTATATATGCTTGAATTTTTATAAGTGATTAAAATATGAAAAGTTGAAGGAGTTGAAGTGATTGTGACTAATACGATGATACGATGATTATGATGATAAAATGATATGTAAGGCCAAGGCTCAGTTGACGGATGAGAGTGTCGCTAATGTCTCCGCCGCCTAGTACTATTGTTATACGTAGATGGATCAATCGACCTTCAGCCGATACGAAAGTCACAATTAAATATTCGAATTCAATAAAAAGAAAATGTATACGTATATGATGAAAGAAAATATGATATGATACGATGAAAAGAAAAATGTTTAAGTTTATGTATGTTCATGATAAGCTATTTTAAGTGAGAGTATTTTGATTGTTGCATGTGGATGTATATGTATTACTTGTTATCATGATTAAGGTTTGTTGATTCAATAGACTCACTAGGTGTGATTGATGCAGGTGAGCATGAGTTTGAGGTTAATGGAGGCCTTGATGCTTGATCTTGCTGCACTGAAGGTGCACACAACCCAAGCACTAGCGATAGTTTTCCGCAATTAAATTAAGATTATAATTTACGTTTATTTAAAGATTTTTATGATTTATGAATGCTTTTGAGAGGATTTTGAAAGGATATTAGAGTTAAGTTTAATTTTGAAACAATGTTAATTTAGTTTGATCGATGTTTTACTATTTTCTGCTTTGAATTACTTTTTTTTGGATTTTCAAATAATAGTTGGTTGATTTATGTCTAAATGGTTTTAAAACAATTTAAAATATTTTTATATATGTGTGTATGGGTTCGGCCGAATAGATGGAAAAACAAATTTTCTAATACTTTTAAAAAAAACGAGTAGTGAAGGATTCGTAAAAAGTATCGTTTAAAAGAGGAACAAAGGCTGGACAGTAGCTAGAAGAGTTGCACATGGGAAGAGGCTTGTGCACCTAAGGTTTGCTAGGGTTTTCGAGAATTGCTTGAGGAAGCATGGCACGATTGGACCACAGCCAAACCAGGGTTCAACCAGGCTCAGTTCTGGCCATGTCATGGTCGTGTCCAGAGGGTAGGAGGTGGTTGTGGTGGACGGCTCAAGGGGCAGGAGGAAGTCGCGGCCTTGGGAATGGTTTTAGGGTTCGCGGCTTTGCTGCAGGAAGCGTGGGGCTGTCCAGGGCTGTTCTAGGAAGTCTGTAGGGGTCCAGGAGGGTAGGCTAAGGTCTAGTCAAGGTCTGGTCCATGAGGGCTCGAGGGTTGCTTGGGTTTGGGAAGAAACATGGCTTGAATTAAGGTGTAGTGTGTGGTTTTGGCTAGGGAAAAAGAATGGGTTCGAACTGTGGTCTACGGGGTCGAATCGTAGTTTAGGGATGAAAAGTTTATGTTTAAAATTTGGAAAAAAAAATATTAAATGTTGAATTTATTTGAGTTTAAAACGCTTCAAGGTTTAGTTATTAAGTCATTATATCGAAAAGCTTGGGTTTATGTCTAAGAAAATTGTTAGAAGTCAAATTTAAGCTTATATGATGCTTTGGGATAGATTCGAGTCAATAAAATTAAGAAAAAATCAAAATTGGAAAGTTCGAGGTCCAGGGGTAAAATGGTCATTTTATGTCCCAGATAGTTAGAAAAGTCTAGCAGTGTCCTGAAGATACATAATACATGCTAAATGATATTTTAAAATTTTTATGATTAAAATTTGATATTTCTATGATATATGCAAAGGTTGTACTATTTTTCCCGAGAAATGCTATTTTTGAAGGGCATGATATTTTATAATAAAATGAAAGGAAAAATATTTTGAGGGATGTGAATTGATTGTAACACAAAAGATACAATGGGCCCCAGAGAGAGCCCGTTTACGGGAAAAGGCCCCAAAGGGAGGCCGACAATCATATTTTCATATTTGGTCACGACCCAATGACGAGAGTTGTCGACGCCTCGCTCTCGCTCCCAGGCACTTGGTATAGCTTGACTGATCAGTCGACCATGATGATATGATATATGATAGTCACTTTCAATGATCAAACTTCGCCCAAAATGATATACGATAATGAAAACCTTTATGATTTAATGATTTATGATTTACATATGATTACGAGTTTTTCTTGCCAATATTATATCCATACCTGACACTGGAAGTCGATCGATAAAAGATGTGGAAGTTGTCAAGGACTTTCTGGATGTGTTCCCTGACGACATTTCTGGTGTTCCACCCGAGAGAGAGGTGAATTTTGCTATTGAGGTGATGCCGGGTACTGTGCCGATCCCTAAGGCACCGTATATTTTAGCACCTGCTGAGATGCAAGAATTGAAAGATCAAATTCAAGAGCTTCTAGAAAAAGGATTTATTCGCCCTAGTTTCTCTCCATGGGCTGCGCCGGTGTTATTCGTGAAGAAAAAGGATGGTGTATGAGACTCTGCATCGATTATCAAGAAATGAATCGAGTTACAGTGAAGAACACGTGTTTCAGCCGTACCTCGATCAGTTTATCATTGTCTTCATCGATGATATTTTGATCTATCCAAAGAGCGAGAGGAGAATGATCAGCTCTTCAAGATGACTTTGCAAGTATTGCGAGATCGAAAATTATATGCAAAGTTCAGCCAGTGAGAGTTTTGGCTAGAGAAGGTGACATTCTTAGGCCACTTCATTTCAAGAGAAGGAATTTAAGTCGACCCATCTAAGGTCGAGGCGGTTAAAAAGTGGTCGGTGCCTAAAAGTGTAATAGAAATCCACAGTTTCTTAGGCTTGGCCGGCTACTATTGCAAGTTCATCGAGGGTTTTTCGTCCATTGTAGTACCCCTGACATCTCTGACGAAGAAGAATGCAAAATTTGTATGGGGATGTGAGTGTCAATGCGGTTTTGATCAGTTGAAGAAAACGCTCACTACCTCACCAGTTCTAGCCATGTCGACATATCAAGGAGCGTATGTGCTGTATACCGACGCTTTGAAGCTAGGATTGGGTGCAGTTCTCATGAAACATGATCAGATCATGGCATATGCGTCTAGACAGTTGAAAGTCCATGAGAAGAATTATCCGACGCATGACCTTGAAGTTGTAACAGTCGTATTTGCGCTTAAAATTTGGAGACATTACCTATATTGTGAGAAATACAAGATCTATATGGATCACAAAAGTCTGAAATATTTCTTCACCCAAAAAGAGCTGAACATGAGACAACGAAGATGGCTAGAAATTGTGAAGGACTATGACTTCGACATTACCTATCATCCCAAAAAAGCTAATGTAGTTGCAGATGCTTTGAGTAGAAAAACGACAATCTTGGCTAAATTAGCAGTACGAAAACCTCTGAAGACAGAAATTCAGAGATTCTATCTTGAAGTTTATGCTAGGGACAAGGCTCCTAATCTCACTACTTTAACAGTACAGTATGCTTTGCGAGACAGAATTCGAGCCGAGAAGATTACTAACGAGCAGCTGCAGAAATGGAAAGAGCGAGTGGATATTCACTTAGAGTTGAAATTATGACAGAAGCCCATAGTACCCCTTATTCTATACACTCCGGAAGTACAAAGTTGTACAAGGACTTGTAACTTTTATATTGGTGGCCGGGTATGAAACGAGATATTACGTGCTTCGTATCCGAATGCTTGACGTGTCAACAAGTGTAGGCGGAGCATCAAAGACCAACAAGAATGCTCTGACTCCCCATCCCCGAGTGGAAATGGGATAACATTACGATGGACTTCGTGATAAGTTTACGAAAGATGGTAAAAGGATCCAATGCCATTTGGGTAACAGTGGACCGTCTTACTAAGTCAGCACATTTCCTATCAGTGAAAACGAATTTCTCTATCACGTAGTATGCGAAGCTGTATATCTGAGAAATAGTCAGACTGCATGGAATTCCAGTTTCCATAGTATCGAACAGAGACACAAGATTCACTTCAATATTGTTGAAGAGTTTGAATGCAGCCTGAGAGACCAAACTACTATTTAGCACATCATTTCATCCCAGACATACGGGCAATCTGAGATAGTCATACAGATTCTAGAGGATCTACTCTGAGCATGCTTAATCGATTTTCAATGGATTTGGGAACCAAAGCTACCTCTAGTGGAGTTCACCTATAACAACATCTATCAATCATCCATAGGAATGGCTCCATACGAGGCACTCTATGGAAGTAAATGTAAATCGCCCATCCATTAGGACGAGGTAGGAGAAAGAGCTACGATGGGACCCGAAATAGTTCAGCACACCACTGATTTAGTCACCAAGATCCGAGACAGGATGAAGACTGCCCAGAGTCGACAGAAGAGCTACGCTGATAAAAGAAGAGGAGATCTAGAGTTTGTAGTAGGTGACCACATATTTGTGAAAATAACACATATGAAGGGTGTTACGAAATTTGGCAAGAAAGACAAACTCAATCCGAGATTCATCGGACCATCCGAGAAACTCGACAGATTGGGAGCATTAGTGAAACGTCTCTAACTCGTTTTTCTTTAAAATATAATAGAATTTTTTTTAAACATTAGGCCGAAACATAATATATATATATATATATATAT